>NW_016824041.1:269027-301031 GCF_001698545.2 Rhinopithecus bieti | reverse complement strand
ATATATACACACACACACATGAAATTACCCCTTATAAGAGATGTAGTTTGTGAGTATTTTATTTATTCCATTCTGTAGATTGTCTCTTCACCCTGTTGACTATTTCCTTTGCTGTTTGGAAGTTTTGTAATTTGATGCAATTCCATTAGTCTATTTTTGCTTTTGTTGCCTATGGGTTTGGGGATAATATCAAAAAAGTCATTGCCCAAACTAATGTCATAGAGCATTTTTCCTATTCAAAAGAAAGCAATCAGAACATTTGGAAATGAAAAACTCACTTAAGAAATATCAAAATCTTTTTTAATAGACTAGACAAAGCAGAATAAAGAATCTCAGAACTTGCAGATCAGTCTTTTGAACTAAACTTGTCAAAAAATAAAGAAAAAATAATATAAAAACACGAACAAGTCTTCATGAAGTAAGGGATTATATAACGTGACCAAACATATGAACTTTTGGCATTCCTAATAGAGAAGAGGAAAAACCTGCAAAATATGTTTGAGAAAATTATTTACGAAAATTTCCCTAATCTAGCTAGACTCAAGAAATCCATGGAACACCTGCAAGATATTATACAAAATGAGCTTCGCCAAAGCATATAGTCATGAGACTGTCCAAGGTCAATGCTAAAGAAAAAAATTTTAAAGGCAGCTGGAGACAAAGGGCAGATCACATAAAAAGGGAATGCCATCGGGTTAACAGTGGAGTTCTCAACTTAAAGCTTATAAGCCAGGACCGATTGAAGGCTATTTGGGAAAGAAATCCCAGACAAGATTTTGATATCCCACCAAACTAAGTTTCATAAGCAAAGGAGAAATAAAATATTTTGCAGACACGCAAGCACTAAGGGAATGAATTACCACTAGGTCAGACTTACAAGAGATCTTTAAGATAGTTCTAAACAAGGAGAGGAAAAAATGATACCTTCTACCACAAAAACAGACTTAAGTACATAGCTCACAGACCATATAAGGCAACCATACAATAGAAACTACAAAGCAACCAGCTAACAAATTCATGACAGATTCAGAACCACACATATCAATATTATCCTTTAGTGTAAATGGTCTAAATGTCCCC
The DNA here is from genome assembly GCF_001698545.2 of Rhinopithecus bieti. NCBI lineage: Eukaryota > Metazoa > Chordata > Mammalia > Primates > Cercopithecidae > Rhinopithecus > Rhinopithecus bieti. Next base: position 299,951 of record NW_016824041.1, on the reverse strand, counting down.
ACTTAAAAGTCACAGAGTTGCGAATTGGATTAAGAAACAAGACCCAACCATCAGCTGTGTTCGATAGACCCTTATCACGCAGGAAATCACCATAAGCTCAAAATAAAGTCCTTGAGAAAGATCTGTCATGCAAATGGGGAGACAAAAGTGAGCAGGGGTCACTATTTTTGTGTTAGATGAAACAGACTTTAAACCAGCAATGGTAAAAAAGGGCAAAGAAGGGCATTACATGATAAAGGTTTCAATTCAACAAGAAGATTTAACTATTTTAAACATTTATGCTTCCAATATTAGAGCACTTAGATTCATAAAAGAAGTGTTTCTATGTCTATGAAAAGACTTAGACAGCCACACAATAATAGTAGAAGACTTGAACACCCCACTGACAGTGTTATACAGATTATTGAGGCAGAAAACTAACAAAGAAATTCCGAACTTAAATTTGACCCTTGACCAATGGGATCTAACAGACATCTACAGTACACTTCACAACAACCTTGGAATATACATTCTTCTCATCTGCACATAGAACACATTCAAAGATCAACCACACGCTCAGCCAGAATGCAAATCTCAATAAATTAAAAAAAAAAAAAAAAAAAAAAAAAAAAAAAAAAAAAAAAACCTGAAATCATCCCAACCATATTCTCAGACCGGAGTGGAATAAAAACAGAAATCAATACTAAGAAGATCTTCCAAATCCACACAATTATATGGAAACTAAACAATTTGCTCCTGAAAACTTTTGGATAAAAAACAAAATTAAGGCATAAATCAAAATACTTTTGAAATAATGGAAAAAAGAGACACAACATACCAAAATCTCTGGAATACATCAAAAGGAGTAAAAGAGGAAAGTTTATACTGCTAAATGTCTACCTCAGAAAGTTAGAAATTTCAAATTAATTATGTAACATCATACCTTGAGTATTAAGAAAAAAACTAACCATGAAACTAGCAGAAGAAAAGAAATAACTAAAATCAGTGCATAACTGAACAAAATTGAGACCCAAAATTCATGAAAAGAGTCAACAAAACTAAAAGTTAGTTATTTAAAAGTATAAACAACATCCATAGACTACTCACTAGATTAATAAAGAAAAAAATAGGGAAGATCAAAATAAATGCAATCAGAAATGACAAAGATGACATTACAACTGATCCCACAGAAATGCAACAGATCCCCCGAGACTATCATAATCACTTCTATGCACATGAACTAGAAAGTCTAGAGGAAATAAATAAATTCCTGAAAATACACAACCTCCCAAGATTGAATCAGGAAGAAATTGAAATTTCTAACAGACCAACACTGAATTCCAAAATTGATTAATAAGAAAATCTAACCAAAGAAGTCCCTGGAACAGATAAATCCACAGCCACATTTTAACAGACAAAGGAAACCTGGTACCAATTCTATTAAAACTATTCCAAAAAATTGAAGTGAAGGGACTCTTTCCTAACTTATTCTATGAAGCCAACATCACCTTGATACCAAAACCAGGCAATGACACATGGAGAAAGAAAACTACAGGCCAATATCCCTGATGAATAAAAACACAAAATTCTTCAACAAAATGCTAGCCAATTGAATAGAGCAACACATCAAAAAGTTCATTCACCATGCTCAGGTAGGCTTCATTCCTGGGATGCAAGGTTGGTTCAACATATGCAAATCAATAAATGTGATTCATCACATAAACATAATTAAAAACTAAAACCATATGATCATCTCAATAGACATGGAAAAAAAGACTTCAATAAAATCCAACATCCCTTCATGATAAAAACCCTCAACAAACTTGGCATCAAAGGACATACTTCAAAATAGTAAGAGATTTTTGACAAATCCATAGCCAATATCATATTAAATGGGCAAAAGCTGGAAGCATCCTTCTTGAGAACTGAAGCAATACGCAGATGCCTACTCTCACCACTCCTGTTGAACGTACTAACGGAAGTCATTGCCAGAACAATCAGGCAAGAGAAAGAAATAAAAGACACCCAAATAAGAAAACAAGAAGTCAAACATCTCTCTTAATTGACATTATGATTTTATACCTAGAAAACATTAAAAACTCTGCCAAAAGTCTCCTAGAACTGATAAATGACTTCAATGAAGTTTCAGATGGAACATCAACATACAAAAATTAGTAGCATTTCGACACATCAATAACGTTAAATTTGAGAGCCAAATTAAGAACATAATCACATTTACAATAGCCATAAAAATACCTAAGAATACATCTAACCAAGGAGGTGAAAGTTCTCTGCAAGGGGAACTACAAACACTACTGAAAGAAATAATAGATGACACAAACAAATGTAAAAACATGGATTGGAACATGCTCTAGGGTTGGAAGAAAATGTAGACCACAGAATACTACACAGCCATAAAAAATAATAAAATCATATTCTTTGCAGCAACATAGATACAGTTGGAGGCCATAATTCTAAGCAAATTAATATAGAAACAGAAAACTAGCGCATGTTCTCGCTTATAAGTAGGAGCAAAATATTGGATACTCATGGACTTAAAAATGGCAACAATAGACACTGGAGACTACTAGAAGTAGAGGGAGACAGAGTGGAAAGGGCTTAAGAACTATTGAGTACTATCTTCACTATCTGGGTGATGGTGATGGGATCATTTGCATCCCCAAACTCAGCATCACACAATATACCCATGTATCAGAATTGAACATGAACCCCCGAAATATGAGATATAAGTTGAAATTATATAAAAAAGGATATATCATGACTTTAAAGTCCCATGAATGAAATATAATAAAAATTAACATAATTAAATAACAATGTTATTCAATGTAAAGCAATAAATGTAAGCATAAAAATAAACAGATATCTGTAAATAATTATAAAACATAACTGATTTATAAAATGCCTATGTGAACTCAAATTCTTCATAAGATTGGAATATTTTATAATTAGTTGGAAACAATGAGATATTTTATAATTCTTTAAGATAAGTATATCTCTAGTAGTTCTATATCAGTAAAATGACTCAGCAGCTAGTTGATAGGGCATCATTTTAATTTCCTATCCTAGGCTATTATCTTTAGTAAACCAATGCAGGAACATAAAACCAAATACCACATTCTCATTTATAAGTGGGAGCTAAGTGATGAGAGCTCATGAACACAAAGAAGGGAACAACAAACCCTAGAGTCTACTTGAGGGTGGAAGGTGGAAGGAAGGAGAGGAGCAGGAGATAACTATTGGGTAGTGGGCTTAATACCTGGGTGATGAAGTGATCCGTACAACAAACCCCCATGACATGAACTTACCTGTGTAGCAAACCTTTGTGTGTACCCCTAAACCTAAAAGAAAAGTTAGAAAAAAAAAGAAGGAACAAGAGACCAAAAGTAGAAGATTAAGTCCTCAGAGAGAGAAATAAAATGATTATGAGATACTAAAATAATAATAATAATAAATAACAATAATAATTTCCAATTCAAAGAGCCTTGGATCTTGCATATTGATTTTCATCAAAAGTATTTATTGAATACTTTTCCCAAAATGGCATCTTTTCAACAATTTTATATGTTAATATTTTGACATGACTGATGTTAACACTGATAGAATGGCGTTACAGTAGACTGTGTAAAGCATGACTAAGAGAAATATAAAGCAGGTTATTACCTTTTTCTTAGACTCCTTATAACCAAAGGATCAGACTTCATCTTGACCTGGTCTCACAAAGCTCTCAGTCTGAGGTGAGAAACCAACTAAATCTCTTATAAAAGTGTGGGAAAGGGTCAGAGCAGGAAGTAAAATAAAAGCTAATTCTTTGGTTTGGAATCTGCCTAAGAATGTCGTTAATGGAAGTACAGTTGACCCTTGAACAACATAGTCTTATACTGTATGGTCCATTTATACATGGATTTTCAATAAATATATTAAAATTTTTTTTTGAGAGTGCCAACAATTTTTGAAAATCTGCAAGATGAACCACATAGCCTAGTAATAGAAAAAAATTAAAATTAGATATGTCATGAATGCATACAATATATGTGGAGACTAGTCTATTTATCATTTACTGTCATAAAATACACGCAAATCTATTAGAAAGAGTTAAAATTTCTCAAAACGTATGCACAGAAAAACTATACATAGTACCATGCACATTATCATTTGCAGTTGAGAAAACTGTAAGCAAGTGTAAAAAAGCAGTATTAAGTCACAACTACATAAGACTAACTGTAGTAACACTGTACTGTAATAATTTTGTAGCCACCCCTGTTATTATTATGGTGAGCTAAAGTGTTGTGAGTATCTGTTTAAAATGCCATGTAATGCTAATCATTTCTATAGGAATAGTTCATCTCTTTAGTAAATTTCATATCTCAGTGAAAAGGGATCTTTTGCAGTTCTCACATATTTCTTTTCATTTTTTGTATAATACAGTCCTGTAAACCTTGAACAGTACAATGGGATGCACATGAAGTGCTACTAATGATGCTGAAAGTGCTCCTGATAAACAGAGAAAAGTCACAATATTACAAGAAACTATTTAATTGCTTGAGGTGTGTTATAGACTATGGTCTGTACTTGGCATTGCCCATTTCAGGATAAAGTCCAGCATAAGACCCATTGAAAAAGAGAAAGGGAATTTCTCTTTTGTACCTGCCATGCCAGCAGGTGCAAAACCTTTCACGGTTTAAAGAATATGTTTTTATGTTGTACTGAAAATGCAGCTTAAATATGGGTGCAGGATTGCTGTAAGAGTCATGCTTACAGTCTCTAATAAGAATTGAGAAAAGCAGTCATTATATAAAAACATAATGCAAAAGGAAGTTGAAAGAGCTAACGCTGGATAACGTAAAAGCAGCAAAGGATGGTTTGATAATTTTAGAAAGAGTATTGGCTTAAAATGACATCTTAAAAGGAGAAACTTCTACTGACCAAAAGGCAGCAGATAACTTCCCAAGTGCAATTATGAAAACCACTGGAGAAGATGGATACCTGCCTGAACAGGTTTTAATGCAGAAAAAAATGCCATATTATGAGAAATCAAATTATACTTTTTTTTTTTGCAGATGATATGATCTTATATTCGGAAAACCTAAAGACTTCACCAAAAAAACTATTAGAACTAATAAACAAATGTAGTAAAGTTTCAGGATTCAAAACCAACATACAAAATCAGTAGCATTTCTATGTACCAACACTGAAAATTTGGGAAAAAATTAAAAGTAATTCCATTTATAGTAGCCACAAATAAAATTAAATACACAGAATTAACCAAAGAAGTGAAAGACTCTGCAGTGAAAACTGTAAATCACAGATCAACGAAATTGAAGAGGACACAAGAAAATGGAAAGATATGCAATGATAACGGATTAGAAGAATGAACATTGTTAAAATGTCCATTCTACCCAAAGCAATCTGCACATTCAATGAAATCTCTATCGAAATGCAAAGGACATTCTTCACAGAAATAGAAAAAAAAAATCCAAAAATTTTTATGGAATCACAAAATACCCAGAATAGCCAAAACCATCCTGAGAAAAAGGAACAAAACTGGAGGAATCACATTACCTGATTTCAAATTATGGTATAGAGCTACGGCAACCAAAATGCACGATACTGACATAAAAACAGAGAAATAGATCAATGGAAAAGAATACAGAACCCAGAAACAAATCCATACATCTACAGTGAACTCATTTTTGACAAAGTTGCCTAAGACATACACTGGGTAAACGACAGTCTCTTCAATAAATAGTTCTGGGAAAACTGGATATCCATTTGCAGAATAATGAAACTAAAATCCTATTTCTTGCCATATACAAAAATCAAATCAAAATGATTAAAGACTTAAATCTAAAACCTGAAACTATGAAACTACTACAAGAAAACTTTCAGGACATTGTTCTGGCAAAGATTTCTTGAGTAGTACCCCACAAGTACAGGAAACCAAAGCAAAAATAGACAGATGGGATCACATGAAGTTAAAAGATTCTGCACAGCAAAGGAAACAATCAACAAAGTAAAGAGATGGTCCACAGAATGGGAGAAAATATTTGCAAACTACCCGTCTAACAAGCGATTAATGACCAGAATATATAAGGAGCTCAAACAACTCTATAGGAAAAAAAATCTAATAATCCAATTTTAAAAAGGGCAAACTGTATTAATAGATATTCCTCAAAGTGGCAAACAGGCATATAAAAAGGTGCTCAACATTCTTGATAATAAAAGAAATGCAAATCAAAACTACAATGAGATATCGTTTCATCCTAGTTAAAATGGTTATATCCAAAATACAGACAATAACAAATGCTGGTAAGAATGTGGAGAAAAGGGAATCCTCATACACTTTTCATGGGAATGCGGATTAACTGCTATAGAGAACAGTATGGAGATTCCTCAAAAAACTAAAATGAGAGCTACCACACCCAAAAGAAAGAAAATCAGTATATCAAAGAGACACCTGCATTCTAATGTTTGTTGCAGGACTATTCACATTAGCTAAGAATTGGAAGCAACCTAAGTATATATCAACAGATGAATGCATAAAGAAAATGTGATACAGAAACACAATGGAGTATTATTCAGGCATAAACAACAATGAATGAGTTTCAGTAATTTGAACAATATGGATGGAACTGGAGGTCATTATGGGAAGTGAAATAAGCCAGGTACAGAAAGATGAACTTCGCAGCTTCTCACTTATTTGTGGGAACTAAAATTATTGAAACAACTGGACTCATGGAGAGAGAGTATAGAAAGATGGTTGCCAGAGCCTGGAAAGCGTTATCAGGTGGGGTGGGAAACTGAGATGGTTAATGGGTTCAAAAACATGATTAGATAGGATGAATAAGATCCACTATTTGACAGCACAACAGGATAACCATAGTCAATAATAATTTAATTTTACATTATAAAATAACATATAATTGGTTGTTTGTAACAAAAAGAATAAATGTGTGAGGGGATAGATTCTCCATTCACTATGATGTTATTATTATGCCTTGTATGTCTGTATTAAAACATCTCATATAACCCATAAGCATATATGCCTACTATGTACCCACAAAATTAAAAAATAAAAAAAACAAAATTCTCTATTGTGGAAACTAATTGCAACAAGTAACATTTCTTAGTAAGGACAAAATTGTGTTTTGGACAGGAAAAAAGGAAGGGATAGGCTAACTCTACTGTTTTGTGCAAATGCAGTTGAGTTTATAATCAGAACTTCTCTAACCTATAAAGCTGCTACCCACCCACCCCACCCCCATCCTTGAAGGGAAACAATATAACAGCAGCTGTCAGTCTTTTGACTGTACATAAATAAGGTCTGGAAAATAAGAACTCATTTTCTGGATTGATGCTTTGTCCCTGAAGTCAGGAAGTACCTTGACAACAAGGGATGACCTTTTAAATTTCTTTTGTTACTGGGCAATGCCCCTGACCACCCAGAGCTCCATGAGATCAACACCAAAGACATGGAAGTTGTCTACTTGCCCCTAAACACAACATCTCTAATTTAGCCTCTAAATCAGGGATCATTAAAGACCTTTAAGGCTCATTACAAACAGTACTCTATAAAAAAGATTTTCAATGCTATGGAAAATAACCTACATAAAGAACATCATGAAAGTCTGGAAGATACACCTTTTAAGATGTCGTTGCTACAGAAAAATCATAAAGTCATCAAACCAATAATAAATTCCTGCTGGAGAAAACTGTGTCCAGATGTGTGTGCTTTCACAGGATTTACAACAGAATCAATCCAGGAATTTACAGAAGAGATGTGGATTTCTCAAAAAAGGTGGGAAGGAGTGAAGAACTTTAAGATACAGATCTCAAGAAATTCAAGAGCTAATAGAAACCACACCAGAGGAATTTGCAGAAGACAACTTGATAGAGATGAGTGCTTCTGAACCAATGCCAGATGATGAGGAAGAAGACATAAAAGAAGTGGTACAAGAAAACAAACTGACAGTAGACATCTGGCAGAAGGATTTCAATTATTTAAGACTGTATTTGATTTCTTTTACAACAGGGACTCTTCTATGATGTGTGCACTGAAACTAAAGCAAACAGTGGAAGAATTGGTAATATTTAGAAACACTTTTAGAGAAATGAATAAAAGTCAGACAGAAATTACAATGTATTTCTATAAAGATACATAGACTGTGCATGTTTCTCCTGCCTCCCCTTTCATGTCCTTCAACTCTTCTGCCTGTGCCACTCCTGAGGCAGAAAGACCAACTCCTCCTCTTCCTCCTTACCCTATCTCAATGTGAAGACAATGAAGATGAAGAAATTTAGGATGATCCACTTCTACTTAAAAAATAGTAAATACTGTATATTTCCTTTTCCTTATGATTTTTTTAAAGACATTTCTATTTTGCTTACTTTATTTCATGAATATTATATATAGCACATATATAAAATCTATGTTAATCAACTATTTATGTTATTGGTAAGGTTTCTAGTAAACAGTAAGCTATTAGTAATTAAATTTTTGGAGAGTTAGAAATTATACGTAGATTTTGACAGCATGTGGGAGTCAGTGTCCCTCACTCCTGCATTGTTCAAGGGTCAACTGTATCTGAACTAGGGTTCTGGATCCATCTGGTGGACAGCATCACAGAAGTATAAACCCAAGTTCTAAAAATAAAAGCAGTGTAAGTGCCAAAGCAAGACTAGAATATGGTACATGTAGTTAAAGCACTGTATATGCAATGGTATTGGCCACATTCTTTTGTGTATTCTCATATTCCACATACTCACAGATTTTTCTTTTTCTGCTCTGAAATAATACTTCTTACTTCCAGATACATTCTTAATTGCTTTAAATAATTTTATAATTGACATATTAAAAATGGAACTCAATAATCTTTATCTATTAAAAAGAAAGGGTAAATTAAAGCACACTGTTAAAGCGAATAGCACACGATTACCTATTATTTACTTGGAATGGGATTGGGAGGAAGGAAGACTGAGTCAGCACTGGTTCTTCCTTAGCCAGTTTATCTTCCTCTTTCTGATCATTTTCTTATGTCAGTCTCCCTCCCAAATCGATAATATGACAAAAGAAATGTGTGGCTATTCGAAAGCTTACTAATTCATATGAAAGATCAGAGAGCCTGAAAATAGCCTAGGATATTTACCTAGGCAAGAGCCAAAGGAAGATGTAAGTGAGGGAGAAAGAGTATTGAGATGCAGCTTCTTAAGAATAAGGGAGAAGTAGACCACATCAATAAAGTATTTTTATGCATGTTTATCTTTCATCAACACTCTGGACTGAAGAATGGAGATGAGAACAATTGTGCTTTCTTTCCCTGCCCTGTGGAATTGCTTGGTATCAAGTTTTGAACTTGAAACTTTAAGTAATTAACCATGTATTATGGCTCTTTTTTAGGTTTGTTTTGCTTCATTATTATAATTATATTATCTTAGGGTGCAGGAACTTAGTCTTAAACTTCTGAATCTGCTAACTAGTGGATGGATATATGATGGTATTGAATGAATATTGATGAACTGAATAAGGTCAAGATGGAGAATTGAAATTATTCAATTAGCAGATAATTCAGATTGCCATGTACAGAATGAGAGCTGAAACTATATTAGTTTTTTTCTATTACAATTATATGCATCAATATATTTTCTTTATAATGGAAAAGTAATATTATTATAAAAATAAAACTGGTGTTGCTTCTAGTAGCAACTTGAAAGTGAATTTTATATCTTAAGACCAACACATACTAAAACAAAACATAGTAAGCTTTTATGTGGTTCTACCTTGATCATCATCAGGACTGCATACATGGAAAGGAAAAGTTGTCAAATGTATAGTGTTAGAAAAAATACAGATAACTCATGGCGCAGAGTTATTATTCTTTAAATCAAATGTCATGTTAGTTGTCCTGTTTTTGCCTGAATTTACAGAATTGCTAGGCTAACAATATTTTGACTTACTCTGCATATTTAACTTTATAGTTTATTTTATTGGGGAGGGGAGACTGAAAATATGCCATGTCTCAGTGCTGACGTTTTCTTCATAACAACCTTTGGGCATAAAACACAGGGGCATCTTTGGCAGTAGCAAGAGGTGGCTGGCAAAATCTCAAAAGTTTTTGGGAAAGTGTTTTAGCAGCTTTTATTTTCTTTTTTCTTTCTTTTCTTTTCTTTTTTTTTTTTTGAGACTGAGTCTTGCTCTGTCACCCATGCTGCAGTGCAGTGGCGTAATCTCAGCTCACTGCAATCTCTGCCTCCTGGGTTCAAGCAGTTCTTTCTCAGCCTCCTGAGTAGCTCGGACTACAGGTGCACACCACCACACCTGGCTAATTTTTGTATTTTTAGTAGAGAGGGGAGTTCACCATCTTAGTCAGGCTGGTCTCAAACTTCTGACCTCAGGTGATCCACCTGCCTTGGCCTCCCAAAGTGCTGGGATTACAGGCGTGATTTTCTTAATAATATAATGTTGGCATGTAATCTACCCTAATAACAGAAAAGGGGCAAGGGTATGCAAAACTGGATAAAAAGGACGTTTTGGAAATGTCTCATTTTCTCTCACTTAAGTGATTATCTCTACAAAATACAGAATGACGGAGTCCTTTGACTCTAAGGCTAATTCCAATTAACAGTGTTTTTGATGGGCCACGGCAATAATATTTTGTTGTAGGGTCATTTATTTCTCCTTCAATAAAAAAGCTCTCTAAAAGACAGCTACAACCAGGCTACAGGATACAGGCAGAGAAATTAATGTTAAGAATAATGGCTCTAGTTCAGAGAATAGGATGCTGTGGTGTATGAGTTTCCTTCTTTATTTAATGTTTTCATTAATAGAAGAAAAATTAAATTAATACCTGCTTTCTCCCTTCTTTTCTTCCCTCCCATCTCCTCCTTTTCTCCACTATCCTCTCTAACTAGAAAAAGAAGAGATTAGGAAACTTGATTAACATGTCCTGATTCACTGGCTCACACTCATCTTTTTGAAACTTATGTTTTCTTTCCCTGAGTGTGCTCTGTCATATGTATGCTCATGTATATTACACGACAATGCTACTGAGCTGACATGTGTACACATGGTGCGGCTTAGTAGTGGACTTAGCCCTCACTTGACAAGTGTTGCAAAACGCAGCCTTGCATCAGCAGCTTGGCAAAGGTGAAAAGCAAAGAAGTTAAAGGTCTTCATTGATCTCTAACCAGAGCATCTTTAACCACTGGGGACTCAGCTCAATGTTGTTTCCAACCTAGAAAACTCTAGACACTTAACCAACTCACTGCTTTTCTTCTCTCCTCCACCCCCATCTTATGAAGGGTATATTTCATTATATAGTTTTGTGTCTCTGAATTGTTTCATTACATTTTGTTATACCTATCTATTCTTTTTGTTTTATTTTTAAGAGATAATTCACCATTTTGAACTACCTCTATTTCTGAAAATTTGATCACGTATTAGAGTAAAAACAGACTACTTTGACTATATAATACATCATAAAAGTAATAATACATTATAAACCATGAAATTAACTATTTCTATGCTTTTGGTGACATCCTTTTTTCATTTTGTTTTTTCAAGAAAGCATGAGAAGTACAGAGTAGGTACTTGTACTGGCTGTTGAATGAAATGTTGTTATATTTATGTTAAGTCTATAAAAAAGAGAAAGCTACTAATTTATTATTTTAGTCTCTAAAGCCACTGACCATATCAAACCTTATTTTTTCAATATTTACTTTTAATTTTAAGTTTGTATTTTAACTTTGATTGAAAAATTTTAATTGTGTACCTTTATGGGATAAAATATAATACACTGATGTATGTATACAATGTGCACTGATTAAATCAAACTTATTAACATACCCATCAGCTTGCTTACCTATAATTTTTTTATGGTGAGATAAATATGCTACTTTAATTGGTTTTCTTCTGCTTCTTTTACTGTATTTTATCTAATCTTCTGGCTATCTACATATTTCTATGTTAATATTTTGTTTATTCTTTTCAAAATGTATTCCTTCACATTTAATGATTTTGACTTAGTTTCTATGTATTAAATTTTACTATGCATGTTTTATTCAATTTTAACAAATTTTATTCCTTTAAAATATAAATACATTTTATTGATTATATTTCATTCCTTATTTATTTATTTACTTTTGTTTTAACCTCTACTACTAGTATTATTTATTTTATCTTATTGATGGTGTAATCATTTCCATTTATTTATTTATACTTATTTAATTTAATTTACTTTTATTTTATTTTATTTTATTATACTTTAAGTTCTAGGGTACATATGCACAACGTGCAGGTTTGTTACATATGTATGAATGTGCCATGTTGGTGTGCTGCACCCATCAACTCGTCATTTACATCAGGTATAACTCCCAATGCCATCACTCTCCCTTCCCCTCTTCCCACTATAGGCGCCGGTGTGTGATGTTCCCCTTCCCGTGTCCAAGTGATCTCATTGTTCAATTCCCACCTATGAGTGAGAACATGCAGTGTTTGGTTTTCTGTTCTTGCGATAGTTTGCTGAGAATGATGGTTTCCAGCTGCATCCATGTCCCTACAAAGGACATGAACTCATCCTTTTTTATGGTTGTATAGTATTCCATGGTGTATATGTGCCACATTTTCTTAATCCAGTCTGTCACTGATGGACATTTGGTTTGATTCCAAGTCTTTGCTATTGTGAATAGTGCCACAGTAAACATAGGTGTGCATGTGTCTTTATAGCAGCATGATTTATAATCCTTTGGGTATATACCCAGTAATGGGATGGCTGGGTCATATGATATTTCTAGTTCTATATCCTTATTTTTAAAAAGCTTTTGGTTTTAGTCCATCTTAAATTTTAATCATTATATTAATTTTTTAATATTTTTTATGCTTTCTTTTCTTTTTTTTATTATTATACTTTAAGTTCTAGGGTACATGTGCATAACGTGCAGGTTTGTTCCATATGTATACTTGTGCCATGTTGGTGTGCTGCACCCATCAACTCATCAGCACCCATCAATTCATCATTTATATCAGGTATAACTCCCAATGCAATCCCTCCCCGCTCCCCTCCCCATGATAGGCCCCGGCGTGGGATGTTCCCCTTCCTGAGGCCAGGGATCTCATTGTTCAGTTCCCACCTATGAGTGAGAACATGCGGTGTTTGGTTTTCTGTTCTTGTGATAGTTTGCTAAGAATGATGGTTTCCAGCTGCATCCATGTCCCTACAAAGGACGCAAACTCATCCTTTTTTATGGCTGCATAGTATTCCATGGTGGATATGTGCCACTTTCTTTTCTTAATGACTAACAAGAGGCTAGTGCAACTAGGTGGTGTTGCTGAGTATTTGATGGAAATTTACATTAAAAAGACTTGGTTGGAAGACCGCCTTCCAGCTGCTGCCACAATTGTTCTGACTCCTCCAGGAGAAATGTCATTCTCTTCTAAACATAGGACTACCAAAGCACAAAGTCCATTGTAATTCACAGACACCTAATTAATAGTCCTTCTCAGTACAAAATGACTCTCTCCATATAGACAATATATTGAATTACTTTGAAGGTGCTGTTGCTAAACTTATCAGGAAAACAGTGTCCTAAACTTCAAGCTACGTGATAGGCCATGCGAATAAAATGTCACAGTATAGAGGGAGAAAGTACATGAAAGTTGTATCAGGACAGGATTATTCTCATATGTATTACTGCCCTGACCCTGTGGAGCAATCAGATAATGCCAACCTTCAAACACACGTTAGCCCTGGAAAAAGGGCACTGCAGAGGACCATATGGTGCTATCACTCTTCCTTCTCACCAATAGATTGGTGTTGGATATTTGTCTTCTACCACTGCCTCTCTGGATGCCAAGACTCTAACATCTTTTATAGATGTTTTTGTAAGGGGATAGGGTGTCCACATAGGGCAGTTCTGATAGGACTTATCAAAGTTTTAGAGGAAGTGTGAAGATCTCTTCTACTTCACTGAATGATCAATAGGTAGCAATCACAGGAAACACTTGTCAGACAACAAGCAAAGCCAGAGCTACAGTGGCTCTCCAGCAAGTAAATTACTGTAAATAGTATTCTGGTTTCAGTTTGTCTACCGCATGTTTCTCAGTGCTAGACTGATTTGTTACAACAATATGGGACTCTGAAATTGAGCTGACCTCTGTGGGACTCTGCTTCTCTTCATGTGTTATTCTTATAGCCATTCTCTTCTTCTCATTCCCAACCTTTTCTATAGTTACTTAATTTTAATCTTCCCACAAAGCCCAGGTGGCACGATTCTATTCTGTGTCTCTAGCAAGACGACAGTAGCTACACTATTTTATTTGCTGACTTTCCTAACTTCCTGCAATTTTCTTCCACTGCCCCTCAGAACATAAAAATTATTACATATGATTTATCCACTTCCCAAGTAGTCTTATGAAGCTGCAAATTCTGTATTATCTTCTTGAATGAGTACTTATACTTGTATAAATTGTTCATTTCTTTTAAAATACTCCTCTTTTTAAAAATAATCAGTAAATTCTATCCTGTGAAAGAGAAAATTATTCAGACATCCTGGAGAAACCTCCAATAACCATTTAAGTATGTCTATGATGACTTGGTCTCTGAAGTTGGTCTGCTAAATTCCAGCTCAAGTACTAGGAGAATAGATCGTCAGTTGATAGAAATTGTGCTACATACTGAAATATTTATCTAAATCCAGCAGATTTTATGTGGTATGCCTTGCTGTAAAATGATACCTTTTAAAATTCAACTCTTACAATAAAGATCCTGATTGCTGTTTAAAAAACAATGTTATAGTTTTAAAAGAAGACATATAAATGGCCAAGAAATATATGAAAAAAAAGTTCAACATCACCAATCATCCGAGAAATGCAAAACTACAAAGAGATATCATGTTACCCCAGTTAGAATGGCTATTAAAAAAGATAAAAAATAACAGATATTGATGAGGGTGCAATACACACCAGTTAGGAATGTAAATTAGTACAGTCGTTATGGAAAGCAATATGTAGGTTCCCCCCAAAAAACCAAAAATAGAACTACTGTATAATTCAGTAATTCGACTACTGAGTTTGTAAACAGAGGGGAAAAAAAAATCAGCTAGTTTATAAAAGCAATACCTCCACTTCCATGTTTATTGCAGCACTATTCACAATAACAAAGATGTGGAATCAACCTAAGTGTCCATTAACAGATGAATGATTAAGTAAAATGTGGTACGTACACACAATGGACTACTATTCACCCCTAAAAAGAATGAAATCCTATCATTTGCAGCAACGTGGATGGTACTGAACATCATTATGTTAAGTGAAACAAGTCAGACAGAGAGAAACAAATACCGCATGTCTTCACTCATACGTGGGAGCTAAAACAGTTAATCTTATGGAGATAGCGGGTAGAATGATAGATATCAGAGACTGAGAAGGATGTGTCAAGTAGGTTAGGGTGGGATGTAGAAGGAAGAAATGTTGACTAATTCGTAAGAACATACAGTTAGATAGAAGGGATACTTTCTGATGTTCCATAGCAGAGCAAGGTAACTATAATTAGCAACAATATATTGTATATTTCAAAATAGCTAGAAAAGAGAATTTTAGATGTTCCCAACACCTAGAAATTATAAATGCTTGAGGTAATGAATATACTAAATACCCTGCCTAGATTATTACACATTTTATTCATGTAACAAAATGTTACATATTCTATAAATATGTACAAACATTATGTTAAAATACAAAGTTACATGTTTGAAGGTAAAAATAACATTTGTTAGACAAGAAAAGAAAAGAAAATTTGTACATATATGTATACATATCAGAGGTAAGGGCAGGTTTCCAACCTGGTGTCTCCAAACTCCAGTGGATAATCACTGAGAGCCCTATGTATAGGACAGTATGCTTGTCTTTGGTAACTTGTGCAGTTTCCCAGTAAGATGGGCATGAATCGGTGAAGTATTTGCTCCCTTCCATCTTTTTTAGTTGATTGATGTAAGTATGGGCATTGTAGTCATGCAGATTGTTTCAATTCTGGTTCCACCACCTTTAGGTTTGTCATCTCTGTGTTTTCATCCATTAAATGGAGGGAATAATAGAGTTATTTTAAATGTTAAATGGAACTACGCATGTTAACAGCATAGTTCAGTGTCTGGTATATAGTAGATGCTAATAAAATGTTAGTTATCATTATTTATTTTATATATTTTTTGGCAGAAGTAAACATTTCTGGAGTATTGAACATCAAGAGGTTGTTCAGTGAAATCTGAAGGGACTCTTCTTGGAATTATTAAAGATTAGGAGAATTGCCCTCTCAAAGATATCTGTACTGGGGGAACAGATGAGGAAGTGAGAGGACATAATTTCCCACTTACAAGCAGTGCTAAGAATTGCTGAAATTTTGGTACATAGGATGTGAAATCTGGAAATTTTTTATATCTCTATACACCATTGTATTTATGCCCTACATATTCATCCTTAGAATGGATATTTTGGATTTGGGGAATAAAAATACTTTTGTCTCTCTAACCTTGCCAGAGTTCTTTCAGCATCTGTTTTTTTTTTCTTTCTATTATTGAACTGTGATTTTCAAGGACTGAGAAACATGAAATGGAGTAAATGGCAGCAAGTTTAACAGATGAACATTTAATGACTATTAAAATGTTCATGGGTATTTTTGAGAAAAGCATTCACTCCATTTGTTACTAACAAATAATGGCATTCTGTTTTATCTGTTTCATATTTGAGAAAACATAGGCACAACCCTGTAGACACTAGTTTAGTAAGGATGGTCACATGTAAAATAATAGGAAAATAAAATAGGGATACATAATTGAACATGCAGACTACCTGAAACCTTACTAAATTTAAGTTGCTCTGTAAATATTTTGTTGCCTTTAAGAATCTCAAGAATGATAAACTCTTATGCCTGGGGTTGGGAAATAGAATCAAAAATATAAGTGAATCCACAGATACACCTGTAATAAACATACATGTCAGTTATTACATTCTGGATAGAGTCCCAAGCTATTTATAAATATTTGCTCAATCATTTTGCATAAGCTATAAGGGAGGAATAATTTATATTACAGTTTTTCAGATAGGAGACTGAGGAATAGTTAAGCTATTTGGTGGCTAGACTTTTAGTAATCAAATCTGTGCTCACATTCCCTGCTGTGCTGCTCTTAATTCATATTGCCGGTCTCTTTCTTTCAGCCATTTACTTCAAAAACTAAATTCTTTGAGTTTGTTAGACAGAGACTGCTCCCTGGACATATTTCATTTATCTGTTCATTCATTCTTTCTTTTATTCATTCTCTTTTAAAACTCATATTAATTGATTACCTATTATATATCAGGCATTGTATTAGTCATAGGGAATCACAAAACAATAAGACAAGGTCTTTCCCCAGGCAAACAACTTAACTTGTTTGCTTTCTATCTTTTCATTTCTTTCTCGTATTCATTTCAAAAATCATTAAAATATGACTATATATAGCAGATATGTATAAATAATAAAAGTAAACACCTATATACTTAACAACAAATTTAATAAATAGAAAATTATCACAAACCTTAAACTTCTTCTTTCTCCAGGAGATAAACACTTCTCTGTATTAATCAGTTCATAGTTTTCTCATGGGTGTACTGCATTTTTAAGTTTAACTAAATATTGTATTTTCAGGTTTGCTTATTTTTAAATGTTTCATAAATGTATTGGTTTGGTACTTGTTGTTTGCTAACTTCTGTACTTTTGTACGTTCAACACCACATTTTGTTGGTGAATGTAACATTAGTCCATCCCACTCTAAGAATAAATAATGTATCCATTCTGTTTTGGTTGACACTTGGATTGTTTTCCATTTTTTTCTGCTATAAAACTTGCTACATAGAGTATTTTTTATAGTGTTTTTCTAGAGATAAATCTAGAAGTCGAATGACTGAGTTGTAAAGTATGCTTATTTTCCACTTCATGTCCCAAAGGAATTTTAGCAATTTAAATTCACATTAGTATATAATAGTTCCCATCGCAATATTTCTGTTTTAGGGTCCTATCAAGAAATAAATTGAACACTCAAATCGGTAATTTGAGAAGAGTTTAATTGAGGGATTATTTATACTGGATATGGTCAAAAAAAAGCCAGTGAGGCATAGTGAAATACTCTAAGGTTAGCAACATCAAGGAACTGTTGCCATCCCTATCCCTAAAGGAAAAAGAAGGAGAGTTTCCTGGAACTTGAAGTGAGTTGCTATATGGAAAGGGTCCCCTAATGTGAGTCATACTTAAGCTTTGAGATACAGTAGAGGGATGCCAAGACCTGCAATGACCTGGTATGGAAGTAGCTTGAAGAAGAAGTACTCTGAGCTCACTCTTCTTGCTCTTCAACCTTATATTTGAAATTTTCTTTTTTTGTCATTTGCCTTCTAATTTTATTTATTTATTCATTTTTAAACATTTTTTATTTCCATGGGTTTTGGGGGAAGAGGTGGTGTTTGGTTACACAATTAAGTTCTTTAGTGAGTGACTCCTGAGATTTTTGGTGCACTCATCATCTGAGCAGGGTACATTGTATCCTATTTGTAGTTTTTTATCCCCCACCTGCCTCTCAAACTTTCCTTTGGGCCCCCAAAGTGCATTGTATCCTTCCTATGCCTTTGCATCTTCATAGCTTGGCTCCCACTTATGAGTGAGAACATATGGTGTTTGGTTGTATATTCCTGAGTTAGTTCACTTAGAATAATGGTCTCCAAATCCACCCAGGTCACTGTGAATGCCATTATTTCATTCCGTTTTATGGCTGAGTAGTATTTCATGAAATACTATCCATGGAATACCATGGAGTACTATACCATGAAATACTACATGTGTCATCTATCAATCTCATTGATTGATGAGCATTTAGGCTGGTTTTATAGTTCTGCAATTGCAAATTGTCCTGCTATAAACATGTTTGTGCAAGTATCTTTTTGTATAATGATTTCTTTTCATCTGGGTAGATACCCAGCAGTGGAATCGCTGGATCAAATGGTAAATGGTAGTTCTACTTTTAGTTCTTTAAGGACTTTAGTTCTTTAGTTCTTTAACCACTGTTTTCCATCGTGATTGTACTAGTTTACATTCCCATCAACAGTGTAAAAATGTTCCCTTTCACCACATCCCCACCAATATTTATTTTTTGATTATGACCATTCTTGCAGGAGTAAAGTGGTATCACATTGTAGTCTTAATTTGCATTTCCCTGATCATTAGTGATGTTGATCCTTTTTTCATATGTTTGTTGGCCATTTGTATATTTTCTTTTGAGAGTTGTCTATTCATGTCTTTAGCCCACTCTTTGATGGGACTGTTTGTTTTTTGTCTTGCTAATTTGTTTGAGTTCCTTGTAGATTCTGGATATTAGTCCTTTGTCAGATATGTAGATGGTGAAGATTTTCTCCCAGTCTGTGGGTTGTCTGTTTACTGTGTTGATTGCTTATTTTGCTCTGTAGAAGCTTTTAATGGGTGATATCAATAAGGCATTGAAAGACATAGTAGTACATCAATCTGTTCACACAGGTTAGCCTCCCAGACACAGATACCAGTAGCATTGAGAAATAAGTACATTTGATATTCGTAGCTACACTTGATAGCTTCAGACATTTTCATTTGTGTCAAGCTGGTGGGTGTGAAACGGTCCCTGATAATTAATGACATAGAATATCTTTTCATGTCTCTATCAAGCATTCACTTTTCTTCTATAAAATTACTATTTGTAATTTTGTTCATTTTTATAGTTGTTTGTATTTTCTCTTATTAATTTAGAGGAGTTATTGATATAGTCTGTGTAATAATTTGTGTTGGTATTAGGATTAGAAATGCCTTCTCTTAGTGTTTGACTTGGGTTTTCACTTTTATTTAGAGTTTTTTGAAGAAGAAAAACAAGTTTTAGTGTTTAAAGAAGTAAAATTTTTGGGAACAGATCAAAGTAAATGGAAGGCGTATGATGCTACCCATCTTGTGAAATCCTATCCAGGATCTCAGCTGGACATACTAATTGATCAAGGAAAAGATGACCAGTTTCTTTTAGATGGACAGTTACTCTCTGAGAACTTCATAGCTGCCTGTACAGAAAAGAAAATCCCTGTTGTTTTTCGATTACAAGAGGGTTATGATCATAGGTACTACTTCACTGCAACCTTTATTACTGACCACATCAGACATCATGCTAAATACCTGAATGCATGAAAAACTCCAAATAAGAGAATCTCTTCAGGATTATGAAAGTCAAATGGCAACTGTATTGCTGAGCAAAAAAAAAAAAAAAAAAAAAAAAAAAAAAAAAAAAAAAACATTCAAAATCATTGGATTTTGTAATGCTAAAAGGCTTATTCTATGTTAATCACCTCTGATAAAGATATAAATCTAAAAAAAAAAAAAAAAAAAAAAGAAGTAAAATTTACCATTATTCTTATGGCTGTTGCATGTAGGTCTTTTAAATCCTCTACTACTTCAAGATTTTTTTTTCTTGTATTTGATGTTAAAAGAGTTAGATAGTGACTTCCATACTTACCACTTTAACTTATTCAGAACCATTCTTTCCACTTAAGTTCCACTATTCCACATAAATAACAATTTGTTTCATTACTGTTCGTGAAATAGTCCTACTTGGGTTTACATTTGTGCATCGGTGTGGTGTGAGTTTGCAATTATCTTCCACTGATTTCTTTGATCCCCCCGAATCAATAGTATGTTATCTTAATCACTGAAATTTTACCATAATGCAATATTTGGAAGAGAAATCCTCCCATCTTGTTCTCATTCCTTAGGAGTGTCTTAGTTCTTCTGGATCATTTGTTTCATTACTTTAGAATTAACTTGTTAAATTTCCTGAAAAACCCTACAGTTCTGTTATTTATAAATAAATCTAATCTGTAAGTCCTTTTGGAGAGATTTGATCATTATAATACTGCTATCTTTCAATTTATATTTTTAATTACTTTTCAATGAAGTTTTATATATTCCTGCATAAGTATTTTACATATTCTGGTAGGTTTATTCTTATGTATCTTATTTTGTTGCTATTATGAATGTTCTCTATTTAATCGCGTACTTTTTCTGTTTGTTGCTGGTGTGCAGAATTTAATTTGTTCATTTAAATTGATCTTACATAGAACAACCTTGATAAAATTTTTTAATTCTAAAAAATTAATTGTTGATTCTTTTGGAGGGACTGTCAATGCATGTAACTATTTGTAAGTAACAATAGCTTAATTCATTCTTTTCCAATTATGATATTTTCCTTACATTTTCTTAAATTATTGTACTGACTAGGCAAATGATCAAAACAGTAATCATAATGAGTATCATATTTTGGTCATAATTTGAAAAGGAATCTAGATAATATTTTACTAGTAAGAACAATATTTGGTATAAATATTATTTTACAAGTTAAGGAAGTTGGCTTTTTTATTATTAATTTGCTAAGATTTACTTGTGCATGGTTCTTCTCTTCTGGCTGGGTTTCTACAAATATCCAGTTCCAGATTCTAGGAAAAATAATTAAGATTAATAATTAACAGTTAAGATTGTTTTGCCACTAGCGTTACTGAAAAATTGCAAAGTAAAAATTTAGTTAAGAATTAAACTCGATTCTCCAGCCAAGATGGTTGACTAGAAGCAACTAGAGTGTGCCACTCTCAGGGAGAGAAGAAAGAATGGTGAGTAAACACAAAGTCTCCAGCGGGATCATCCAGGGGTGCACACTAGGCTTCATCAAGAAATTAAGCCAACCTAGAGAGAACAGAGAGGAGTGAGATAGGACAATGGCCTACCCGAGAGTGGCATGGAGCCAGGGGAGTTCCCCCACCATAGAGAAAAGGTGAATAAGTGAGAGTCCCCAGGGACCCACACTTCTCTCTTGGACCTTTGCAACCTTGTGCTAAAGAGATCCCTCATGAGCTCCTCAGTGGGGCCTTCAGACTGACATGGAGAGCTGTGTGGTCTGGGCAGAGCTGCCATTCAGGCATGCAAGGAATTCCAGGAGCCATGGATCCCTGAGCACCATGGCACCAGTGGCTACAGCCCTAGCAAGGGGTGAAGCCAGGCTCCTTCACATGCCCCCAGAATAGGGGCCATATCCACAGGGCTGGGCAATGGATGAACTGTGGGCCTAGTCTTCACTGCACCACATCAGATGGTGTCCACTGCACTGGCGCCCTAGGACAGCCACCCCAGGTCCACCTGAGCTCTTTGGCCAGAAGCAGCTTTGCACTTCCCTGGTAAGGAACTCACAGTGAAGTGGGAACAGGCAGGTCACCATTTCTGCTGCTTTGCAGCCCTAACTCCTATTACCCCCAGGCTCAGGGGGGAACATAGTGGTTACGGACTAACAGGGACACCCAGCACCTTGCAGCTGCCTTACAGAAAAGCAGTCAGACTGTTTTCCATACAGGTCTTCCTCTACTATGCCTCACTGGACAGGGCCTCCTGACTTGGTACCCCAAGGACCCTTCCACCTGGGCTTTGGGTTGGTGGTAGCTCTGCACTTCCCTGGGAGGGAGCTCCCAGGGGGAGCCAGCAGGCCGCTATTTTTGCTGCTCAGCAAATCCTTTGAATATACACATCACGGAATACTACACAGGCATAAAAAAAGAATGAGCTCTTATGTCATGGGAGGTGATTGGAATATGGGAGCAGTTTCCCCCATGCTGTTTTCGTGACAATGAGTAAGTTCTCATGACAGCTGATGGATTAAAAGTGTATGGTGGTCCCCCTCTACCTCCTGCCACCATGTAAAATATACGTTGCTTCCCCTTCAGCCTCCGCCATAATTGTAAGTTTCCTAAGGCCTCCTCAGCTAAGCAGAACTGTGGTCAAGTAAACCTTGTTTATTTATAAATTACCCAGTCTCAGTTATTTCTTTACGGCAGTGTATAAACAGAATGATACAACTACCAACCAGAATAAGCCCAGCACCAGAGAGAATGACTGCCAAATTTTACCAGATATTTAAAGAAGAGTTGAAACTATTCTTTCAGAAACAATTCCAAAAAAATTGAGGAGGTAAAACTACTCCCTAACTTATTCTGAGGCTAGTGTCATCTTAGATACCAAAACCTGGCAGAGACACAAGAGAAAAAACTTCAGGCCAATATCTTTGATGAACTTCAATGAAAAATAATCTTAACAAAATACTAGCAAACTGAATCCAGCAGCACACACACAAAAACTCTAATCTACCACAATCCGGTAAGCTCTATCCCTGAGATGCAAGGATGGCATAATATATGCAAATCAACAAATGTGATTTATCACATGATCAGAACTAGAAACAAAAATTACATGATCACCTCAATAGATGCAGAAGAAACTTTTGATAAAATTCAGCATCTTTTATTTTAAAACCCTCAGCAAACGAGGCATTGAGGAACATACTTTAAAATAATAAGAGCCATCTATGGAAACTCAATAGCCAGCATCATACTAAATGGGTGAAAGCTGGAAACATTACCCTCCAAAACCAGAACAAGACAAGGATGCACTTTCTCTCTCATAATTCCTATTCAACATAGTAATGGAAATCCTAGTCAGAGCAATCAGATAATAGAAAGAAAGAAAAGGAGGCCGGGCATGGTGGCTCATGCCTGTAATCCCAGCACTTTGAGAAACTGAGGCAGGTGGATCACGAGGTCAGGAGATTGAGACCATCCTGGCTAACACAGTGAAACTCCGTCTCTACTAAAAATACAAAAAATTAGCCAGGCGTGTGGCATGCGCCTATAGTCCCAGCTACTTGGGAGGCTGAAGCAGGAGAATCTCTTGAACCTGGGAGGTGGAGCTTACAGTGAGCCAAGATCATGCCACTGCACTCCAGCCTGGGCAACAGAGTGAGACTCCATCTCAAAAAAAAAAAAAAAAAAAAAAAAAAAAAAAAAAAAAAAAAAAGAAAGAAAGAAATAAAAGGCATACAAACAGGAAGAGAGCAAGTCAAACTATTGCTGTCTGCAGACAATATGATTTTGTAACTAGAAAACCTCATAGTCTCTGCCCAAAATCTCCTTGATCTGATAAACAACTTCAGGAAAGTTTCACAATACAAACATCAATGTACAAAACTCAGTAGAATTCCTATACACCAACGCTGTCTAAACTGAGAGCCAAATCAAGAATGCAATTTCATTTAAAATAGCCACAAAAAGAATAAAATACTTAGGAATACAGCTAACCAGAGAGGTTAAAGATATCTACAATGACAATTGCAAAATACTGCTCAAAGAAATCAAGAGTATTAAATGGAAAAACACTCCATGCTCATGAATAGAAAGAATCAGTATCATTAACATGGATATACTGCCCAAAGCAATTTACAGATTTGATGCTAATCCTATGAAACTACCAACATTTTTAACAGACAGATCTAGAAAATACTATTTTAAATTCATATGGAACCAAAAAAGAACCCAGATAGTCAAGACAATCCTACCAAAAAGAACAAATCTGGAGGCATCACATTATCTGACTTCAAACTATACTGCAAGACTGTGGTAATGAAAACAGCATGGTACTGGTACAAAAATAGACACATAGACAAAGAGAACAGAACAGACAGCCAAGAAATAATGCTGCACACCTATCTAACTTTTGATAAAGTTGACAGAAACAAGCAAAGGGGAAATGACTCCCTATTCAATTAATGGTGCTGGGACAACAGGCTAAACATATGCAGAAGATTGAAGCTGGACCCCTTCTTACACCAGGCACAGAAATGAATTCAGGATGGATAAAGACTTAAACGTAAAACCTAAAACTGTAAAAATCCTGGAAGTTAACCTAGCAAATAACATTCTGGCCATAGACCCTGGCAAAAATTGCATGACAGACACCAAAAGCAATTGCAAGAAAACCAAAGACTAACAAAAGGAATATAATTAAACCAATGAGCTTCTACAGAGCAAAAGAAACTATCAAGAGAGTGAAAAGACAATGTACAGAATGAGAGAAAATAATTGCAAACTATGCATCTGACAAAGGTCTAATATCCAGAATCTTTAAGGAACATAAACAAATTAACAAGCAAAACCAAACAACTGCATTAAAAAGTGGGCAAATGACATGAAAAGACACTTTTCAAAAGAAGACATACATATGGCCAACAAACATACAAAAAAATGCTCAACATCGCTAATTATTAGAGAAATGCAAATCAAAATCCAAATGAGATACCATCTCACACCAGTCAGAATGGGTATTATCTAAAAGTCAAAAGGTTGTGGGGAAAAGGGAACACTTATACACTGCTGGTGGGAATATAAATTAGTTCAGCCATTGTGGAAAGTAGTATGGCAGTTTCTGAAAGAACTTAAATTACCATTCGACTAAGCAATCTCATTATTGGGTACATAACCAAAGGAATATAAACTATTCTACCATAAAGACACATGCACTCATATGTTAATCACAGTACTATTCACAATAGTAAAGACATGAAATCAACTTAAATGGTCTATCAACAGTAGATTGGATAAGGAAAATGTGGTACGTATACACCATGGAATACTACACAGGCACAAAAGAGAATGAGATGTCCTTTGCAGCAACATGGATGCAACCAAATGCCTAAGCGAACTAATGCTGGACCAGAATACCAAATATAGCATGTTCTCACTTTTAAGTGGGAGCTAAATATTGAGACCATGTGAACACCAAGAAGGAAAAAACAGACACTAGGGCTTACTTGAGGGTGGAGGGCAGGAGGAGGAAGAGGATCAAAAGGCGACCTTTTGCGTACTTTGCTTATTACCTGGGTAATGAAATAATCTGTAAACCAAACTCCCATGACATGCAATTTACCTGTCTAACTGTCCTACACATGTACTTCTGAACCTATAAGTTTAAAAAAAAAAACAGATAAAATAAGAAATTTAAATGTGCCATAGAAAATACTGAGAAAGCTTAAACTCCTGAAGAGTCAAAGGAATAATAATAAAGCAAAAAAGGATTGTTATTTTTTACGTCCAAAAAAATTAAGTTCTACTTTGAAGGTGCTGATAGTTTTGAATTTTTTGTCTAAAATTTTGACATCGTTTTTTATGTTTTAGGAAGTGAGTTAAATCATTCTATTTTTAAAAAGCCAGTTTCTTGATTCACCCAAAAGATCAGATTATTACCTAGGATTGTTTAACACTGGTCTGGTTTATTTGTTCTATAAACAGAATGCAGTTGCTATCAATACTATTTCAAAAGTGTTATATTCTCCCTTCAGGAAAGATGTGTATGGAATAGTATGTGACTGTTTGTACTGTACTTGATTTCCTCTTGGATCTTGACTACATTTGAAAGAGCTAGTTGTAGTCTCAGCATAATCCTGTGGTTAATGACTTTTTCTTTTTTGGTAATTAATTTACATTTTTAAATGATTGTAAGGACCAAAGGGCATCAAATACCCAAGAATACATCTAATGAAATCACAGTAAGACTACTATACTGAAAATCACAAAATATAATTGAAATAAGTTAAAAGCATAAGTAAATGAGATATATATCATATTCATAAGTTGAAAGAGTCAATATTTTACAGTGTAACTCTTACCCAAATTGATCAATTAATTCACTACAATGCCAGTCGAAATGCCAGAAGTTAATTTTTTTTTTTTTTTTTTTTGCAGAAGTTGACACCCAAAGTGTAAAAATTATGTGGAAATACAAAAGCCTGGAATTGTCAAAACAATTTAGAAGAAAGTAAACAAAGCTAATAAAAGTCTACATTACCAGATATTAGGACAAAGTATAAACCTATAATAATTAAGAAAACATGGAATTTGTGTGAGGATAAATAAACTAACCAATGGAACATAATAGAAAGTCCAGAAAGAGAGTCACATATTTATTCTTACCTGATTTATGAGAAACATGACTCACATGTTATGGGAAAAGTATATAATTTTCAATAAATGGCCTTGAGGAAACTGAATACCCTACATCAATACGGTGTGAAAAAATAACTTTAAATGGATTTTCTAATGAAAGATAATACATTTTTTGGTGAAAAGCATAGGAAATATTTGAAACTCTAGAGTATGCACAAATTAGTAAAACAAGACAAAAAAACAAGTCCATAAAATGAAAACAATTAAAATTAGATAAGACTAAGAACTTATGTTCATTGAAACATACAATTAAAAAAGTAAAAAGGCAAACCAAAATTAGAGAAGATATTCACAATACATGTATCTAACAAAGAACTCATATCTGAATAGGCATGCCCATATATTTATGTATGCACCTCTACATACAGTTCCTATGAATCAATAAGCAAAAGAGAGACAACCTCTTTCACTCAAAAATGGGCAGAAATGTTGAACAGGTACTTCATAAAACATCAAAATGGTTAATAACTGTAAGTCTTACAAGTGTTGGCAAGGGCATAGGGTAATTAGAATTTAATACACTGCTGATGGAAATGTACATTGGTTAAACCACCTTGGAAATCTTTTTAACTATTCCTACTAGAGTTGAACATAGGTAAAACATTAACATTATAGAAAAATCTCACACAGCTAGTGTGGACAACAAAAGTAAAACAAACAAACAAAAAAGCCAAATACAAAGCAATGCATTCTGTATTTTTTCAGATACAAAGAGTAGAAAACAAAACAAAACGAAACAACAGGCACAGCTAGTCTATGCTTGTTAGAGGTAAGGGTGGTGGTTATACAATGGAGATGACTAGAACAGTACATAAAGGCAATTTCTGAATTAGTGCTAATGTTCTGTTTCTCAACATACTTGCTGGTTTCACTTTTGTGTTAAATTAATCCATATTCTCCAAATTGGACATTTGCAACATATGTGCTCTCCTGTATGTATGCTATCCTTCAAAAAAAAAAAAAGTTTTAAGCTCTATAAGGGCCAGCATTAATAAAACTGTTCTCTTTATATATCAGATGTTTTTCATCACTTTGAAATGTCTTATTTTTTTAACTCAAACATTCATTAACACCTAATGAACACACTTCTGATCGAGATAAATACCTGCCAACTGCCACTGAGAGCAGAAAAACTTGCACTCTGCTGATTATAACATTTCATTGTCACCAACTGAATTTGATCCTAACAGATCGTTGCCTCATTCTTTATTGTCAGAAAGAAGTATTCAAAGACAATTATTTTTTAACCCAAATCATCATTTTGAAAAATGTTCTTCATGGTTAGGTTGACTTATAGCCAAAACCTTTTTATAGCAAATCAGGTAATGCAGTTTATTATCATATATTTTGCAACTAATCTAGCTTGGAGAGGGTTTCACAAAGTTCCACAAATATTTCTGAAATTTAAGATTGCAAGGATACTTTCTGGAATTTGTTTATCATTATGCTGAACGTTTGATTTAATATGCTTTGAATGTCCTATACTAAAATAATTTTGACCATGGTTTATGGAGCTGAATTTCAGACTCCGATTACTCAATTTTCTTATTTTGAAGAACATTTACAAATGTCTTCTGAGGAAATTAACCACATCCAAAGTAAGCCTTTTGAGGAAATGAGCTATATCTTACTGTCTGATTCATCACTCATCACTGTTTCTCAGAGTTCGCATGCAATAAATATTGAATAATATAAATAACATAGTTAAGGCATGTATTTAGACCTTTACCTCAGTAGATTTTTTAAATTTTTAAAGCGAATCTATATTCTTCTTTTGACTAGTTAATATGTAAAATTTTGTCCTCCCATACACTTTACAGTCTCACTATATTAACATAAAATTATCTTATCTAACAAATAATCCCAGATATCTACAATGCCTTCTAAGGGTGTCCAAGGGTGAGAATACAGTCATGGGTTCTTAGTTTCTGTTTCTGTTTGGGCCAGTAAAGCGTCTTCCTCATGCCTCTTTTCTGCTTACCACTAGAGACAGAAACTAAAAACCAGGCTTCAGGTTGCTAAAAGCCTAAAACAAAACAAAATAGAACAACAACAACAAAATAAGGTTGGTTGGAAAAGCTTGCAAAAAAGTTTATTTCTTGCTTACATCACAGTTACAACAGGTGGCTTGTAAGTTCACTTCGCTCATTTACATTCCAGCCAATCAGAAGTTGACTAAAGCAAAAATAAATATGCTTAGGAGATTCTTATGAAGCAAGTTTGGAAGCAAAATGCCTTACTTTCATCCCAGCCCATTACCTATTGCTCAATTAAATGGTTACTGCAAGGGAGACTGAGTGTGCAGTCAAGCTGTGTGCCCACAAAGTTAAAGAGAATATAGATTTCAGTGAATATCTAATAGTTGCGGCAACACAACTAATCCTCAAAATATCCTAAATTTTACTATTTGTTAAATCAGTGGTTAAATCGGTGGGTGGTTAAATCAGTATTTTCTTTTCAATGGAATCTTTTTTTTGGCACCAGGGACCAGTTTCATGGAAGACAATTTTTCTACAGATCAGGGTGTTGGTGAATGGATAGTTTCAGGATGACTTAAGGGTATTACATTTACTGTGCACTTTATTTCTATTATTATTAAATTTACATTGCGATATATAATTAAATAATTATACAACTCACCATAATGTAGAATCGGTAGGAGCCCTGAGCTTGTTTTCCTGCAACTAGATGGTCCCATCTGGGGATGATCACAGTGACACCTGACGTGTGTTGCTTATGTTCAGTCTACTTTGTAATTACATTTTCGTTACTGTCACTACAGAAAACCCTTCTTTCAAAAATGGGATGTTGGAAATGGAAACAAGCTCTTCAGTTTTTTTGTAGCAATCTCAGGATATTCTGCCTTGACTTATTATGAACATATGGAGATTTGAAGTTGTCTCAAACATACTTTTAAGGCCACCATCATTTACGATCTCAAACAGTGAATTATCTTACCACAGACAAAGGTGATTTACCGGGTTTATTCACAAATGGGTTGTAAATCCATTCCTTCCCAATTCGGGGCAGTTTCTGGTTTGAAAGTAATGCTCACACTCTTTTGAAAGCTGAGACAGGTGATCATTCACCAGATGGGAGCAAGAAGGCCCTGGTTCAATCTCTTTCAAAATCTCTGCTAATGTTTGAAGCAGGTCAAAAATCCCAGTGTTTACTCGTCACCCCCATAATTCCAGTTTGGTTTTGAATGCAACCACTTTATCTGCCAACTTGAACACAGCAGTTGTTCTCCCCTAAAGTGACAATTTGAGTTTGTTGAGCAGGTTGAATATGGCACACAAGCAAGCAAGTTTTGTGACCCATTCTGTGTCACTGAAATGTACTGCCAATGGTGACTGTCTAAAAGAAACCTCTGGAGCACCTCTCATAACTCAAAAACTCTGGTCAGTGATCTACCTTTAGAAATCTCTCACTTCTGTGTATAAGAGAAGACTTATGTGCTCTACATCTGTCTCCTCACAGAGCTGCATCAACAGTCACGAGTTAAGGGAATGTACTTTAATGTGGTTGATAGTTTTAATCATATACTCCATGAAAACCATCTGATATATAAAGAGAACATTCTGAAAATTTTGGCCCTTACAGATTTTAAAACTTTTATTAAAGCATAACATACATACAGGAGAGCACATATGCTATGAATGTCCAATTTGGAGAATTTGGATTAATTTAACACAAAAGTGAAACCAGTAAGTATATTGAGAAGCCAAACGTTAGCAGTAATTAAGAAATTGCCTTTATGTACCTATCTAGTCATCTCCGTTATGTAACCACCACCCTTATCTCTAACAAGCACAGACTCTGTAGAAACAGAGGTAAATACTTCACTGACTTTAAGACATATCTTTTAATTTTGCATTTTGTCATTGGAATGCATCTTTTTTTAAATTTTATTTTATTATTGTTATACTTTAAGTTCTAGGGTACATGTGCATAACGTGCAGGTTTGTTACATATGTATACTTGTGCCATGTTGGTGTGCTGCACCCATCAACTCGTCAGCACCCATCAATTCA
>NW_016824041.1:246857-267121 GCF_001698545.2 Rhinopithecus bieti | reverse complement strand
CTTCTTCCTGGTTTAGTCTTGGAAGAGTGTAAGTGTCCAGGAAATTATCCATTTCTTCTAGATTTTCTAGCTTATTTGCATAGAGGTGTTTATAGTATTCTCTGATGGTAGTTTGTATTTCTGTGGGGTCGGTGGTGATATCCCCTTTATCATTTTTTATTGTGTCTATTTGATTCTTTTCTCTTTTCTTCTTTATTAGTCTTGCTAGCGGTCTATCAATTTTATTGATCTTTTCAGAAAACCAACTCCTGGATTCATTAATTTTTGGAGGGATTTTTGTATCTCTATCTCCTTCAGTTCTGCTCTGATCTTAGTTATTTCTTGCCTTCTGCTAGCTTTTGAATGTGTTTGCTCTTGCTTCTCTAGTTGGAATGCATCTTAATCAATGATGTGATTGAATCACAATTGCTCAAGTGGCAATTTTGATGTAGTTGTCATTCTTAGTGTATTCTTAGTTGTTATTCCTGTTGTTATTACTGAACATCTGCAATTTTTTAATGTTTCAGATAAAAACCATGTAAGAGCCATTTGTGAAGACTCTTAAATGAATCCTGATTGTTGGCTGAGGAACTGTTTAATGACCTCTTGTAAGTTCAAGAAGGTATCTGCATCAAATTTTGCAGAATTGTATCCAGAGTTTGGGAGAATATTTCTGAGATACCACTTAAGCACTTAAAATGCTGTATTACCAATACTTATGATGATATGGAAGATAATATTATAAGGGAAAAATCAGACATTAGTAAGTCTGAGTAAAAAAAAATTATTCAGAAGTGTCTGAATGTAAAATTATTTTAGAAATTCTTAACCCACTAATTTCACTAGAAAATTTTCATATATGCTCAACATTGATGTAGAGTAAGACATTTGTATAAATATGCTTAAAATATATTTTAATAAGCATAATAAATATTAAGAAAAACTTACTGGGGTAATTTGACAGCATTTTTTTTAATAGACAAAATAACGATGTGTCTTAAACCGGATAGGATTTTTGGCTTCATGTCAATATAACGTATGAGTACAAAGCTCACGACAACTCAGTTAGGCCTGGAGTTAGATAGATAATAATATTTAGTAGGTGACATATCTTAGAGGAAACAGAAGACCTTGAGTTGAGCCTTGAGAAACAGAATCATAAGAACAAGATATGTAAAGAGATGATCAGAGAAGCCTAAACAAATTAGGTCAGTCATGGAGGCCATGGAATGAGAAGGAGTCATCAACAATGTCAAACATTTCTGATAGTTAAGGATAAGGATGAAAGAAATTGGTTGAAGTAATATAGATACAAAAATCTTGAAGAAACAAAACAAAAAGAATATGTACTAGATTGATCATTAACTTGGCATTAAAGTCACCCAGGGTGATGAAGTTTGGGGTGGAGAGAATGACTGTGAGTTATATGTAGGGACCTTGAGAATTGGCAAGGATGGGTTATGGCTCAATGGAAGTGCTTACAAGAGAACAAAGCCCTCCTTTGAAAATGGTAGTAAGGAAGTCACTGATCCCAACTGTAGACTCTGAGTACATATATTATTCTTTTATAATTTATTTTTCAACTTTATTAATGATACAATTCATTGTGTATATGTTGTATGGATATATAAAATAGTGTTGGTATATATTCTGTGTGTCCCAGGTTTTGTGATAGTAGTGCTTTTTTATTTTTATTTTTTAAAAGAGTGCCTACTTGGAACTGTGTCTCTTTTTTGGAGATATAATGACAAGAAATGAAGTGACCACAATTAGGAACATTTTATCCATGAGTTTGAAATGTAGACAACTAGAATACTGTCATATGTCACTTAATGATGGAGAAAAATTCTGAGAAATGCATCATTACACAGTGTCATTGTGCAAGAATCACAGAGTGTTCTTAGAAAAACCTAGATGGTATGGCCTACTACACACCTAGCATATATGGTCTATCCTATTGCTCTTAGGCTACAAGCATGAACAACATGTTACTGTACTGAATAATGGTGTAGGTAATTGTAACATAAGGGTAAGTACTTGTGTATCTAAACATAGCTAAACAGAAAATTACAGTAAAATACAGTATTATAATCGTAGAGGACCACCTTTGTATATGTGGTCCACTATTGACTACAAAATTATGTGGTACATGGCTATATACCCATTTTCCTTCTTTCAAATATTCACTAAAGCTACTTTTCAAAAATTTCATTACTTTACATCATTTAAACATGAATTGCTTCTTTTTATAGGAATGTATTTCATATAAATGGGAATAAAAATGTATTTATTCCATTTTTATGTATTATTTACAGCAGATTTACTTTCTGAACTGATTTCCACTGGCATCCCAATATCCTGTCACAGAACATATGGGTATATGTGTGCACACACTGGTACATGCATATGTAATTCCACATGTCAATACTGACCCTCTCTTGGAAAAACATCCAACATTCAAATGGTGTGCTGTTATTTGTGGGTTTGACTTCCCATGCATTATTTTCCTCTACTGGTCTGTATTACGATGAACTGAAATTTCCTAGAGTTTTCATTCCTTTAAGATTTCGGTATTCAACTAGTTGTCTGTTGCCTAAGCAATCGGTTTATTCCAGTTTCATGTGGTGTAGCATGAGCACTAGTGTTTCTTTCTTCCCATTTTCTATATGTTTCTGTTGTTATTTCAATAGCTTTATGAAAGATTTGCCATATTGAGGTTTAAATATTATTGGTGGTAGAATGATGGTGGTAGTACTTTGACTTTCTATCCACACTTTATAATTACCTACAGAAAAGAAACAATCATCTTGCTTGAAAAATACTTGATAAGGCTTATTGTGTAACAATGGAGTACATGCTACTCTGTCCAAGCTGTCAACACATTTTTACTGTGACATTTGTGAATGTTTTAGGCAAGAAGCTGTCTCAGTGAATTTAATGGAAAAGAGATCACTTGGAAAATGACTCATTTGCCCATAATTCATTGCCCCTCCCCTCTGGTGCTATAGTAAGATAGTCTGACATACATTTTGTACTCTCCGAAAAGGATGTTTTGCATTTAGGGTTTTGTTGTAGCTACAGACAGTAGAAAATAGGAAATTCTTTAGTCTTCCTGTCTAACTCATTACTATAGAAAGCTGTCCAGAATTAAACTCTAGTTTTCTCTTGTCAGGTTGCATTAAAGAGCCTGGTCTTCAGACAGGAGGGACGAATGTGACAACAGGGACTAGAGGTGGAGGAAGAAGATAAATCAAATTCAATTGATCACTTTCATTCCGGAGGATAAGCTAATTCCCTGAAGAGAGAATTAGCTGATAACCGACACAAATTGTGATAGGGTTTACAGAAACACCTAGTGGATTATGAAGGGTGTGTGTGTCTGTGTAGCTCTATGTGTGTTATTTGTGTATTTATGTAGGTGTGTAGTGTTGCCTTAGAGTTGCTCATTGCCTAAATCATTCTCCTTATTTGGCATGGTTTAGATTTTTATTTGGGAATCCTTTTTGAACAACCTCTGTGATCTGGGTGCTTCTAGAGTAATGTGAATATTGAATACTCTTTAGAAATCTTTGTCTTGATTCCATGCATTCAAACTTTGCATATTTTTAATTTCCAACTTTTATTTCAAAATGATCAACACCTTTTTTTGTTTGTTTGTTTCTCTGACAACATGAAGGAGGCACATAGTCCACAACAGCAACTACTTGACTGTGTGTGTGTGTTTTTAATATTACTCTTTCACTTCTCCCCTGACTACAGGCAACCAATGCAAATAGTGCAGTACATTTGTTTCCACTCTGTTTTTCCCAAGCTCAGACAATCATATAAAAACATACAGTTTCTTGTTTACATGGCTTTATGTGAATTCATCCATGTTATATACATTTCTCTGAATCTTGCTTCAGTCACTTGAAATATGTTAAGGAAATAGCTCCAGCTAACTAGTATAATTATAAACCATCTATGGTATGAAAATATCCTACTTTATTAAACTATTACCCTTTGGTAGCTTTCAATTTATTTCTAGATTTTTGTTTTGTTTTGTTTTGTTTTGCTAAATACATTGTTGTGATAAACTTCCTTGTTCCTAGATGTTGTAGCTTTTTAATTTCATGTGATAGCTAAAGAAGAATGCTATTGTGGAGTTGAACATTATGTGTATTTTAAATTTAGTATGTATAGCTATATTTCTTCTTCTGAAGGCTTCTACTAATCTTATTTTCATCAGCCATATAGAAGAGCACATTTTCCCACATACACTGTCAGCAATGAGTGTTACTATTTTTATGTTTAATCAATTTCAGTGGTAAAGTGACACCTTATAATTGCTTTAATTTACATTTTACTAATTATTATTGAGGCTGAGCCCCTTCCTAATCTGTAAATGATCTTTCTCCTTTGTGGCATGTGTTTGACTATCTTTTATCCCTACCCATTTAAAGATTTATTTCTATATTATAGAGACAAATTCATGTTTTATAGAACTAAATGTTTTCGCTTCTAATGTGACCTCTCTTCTAATGTTTTTTGTTAATGGTGTCTTTTGTCATACGACATTTTTCACACTTCTGTGCAATCAAATGTACCTTTTTCTTATTTTCCTTATTTTTACAGCTTCTAAGTTTTCTGTTTTGCTTCAGAAGGTTTCCTTGATCTTTAACTCATTTGTATTATACATATTTTTAAGGTAGTTTATCAAGAGGTAAGGTCTCTTTGAGAAGCTCCACAATAAATCAACAGGTCTGCAGTACTCGGATTTCTGCCCTTATTTGAATATTTATAGATGTGTTCAATATGCTAAGAACTGTGGCAGATAAAAAGGCAAATCAGAGTAAAGCCAAAGCTTCTGGGAAGTTTTAATAAAGGATGTAGAAAGGAATATTTAAATTAGGACTGGAAATGACAAGTACCATAGAGAAAAATTGATAAATTACTGCTCTCAGAAGAAATCTCTCTCTCCTGTTTCAGTGAACTGATTGGTTTTGGCAGGAACAGTAAGTTGTAACTTGTGAAATATTTGATTCTGAGAAAGTCACATTATACCATAAAGCTGATATTATAAATCCATTGCATTATATTTTTTATTTTATTGCTTATAATGATATATCTTTCATTCTGTATATATTTATTATTGTGTCTCTGGGTATCCCGCTCTCTCTAGATAGATAGATAGATAGATAGATAGATAGATAGATAGATGACTATTTTACGTTGGATATGTGTATATAGATAAATTCACACAAATATTAGAGCCAAGAAATTATAGTAAATAACACAGACATACATTTATAATAATTAAAATCTATTTTTTGTTTTACAATTACCATATGCCAAATTATTCATATACATTATTCTAGTCATTCCTTGGAGAAGTCCTGTGATGGGTTTTATCACTCTCATTCAATATTATAAACTGAGATTTATAGAGTAACTTGTCCATGGGTAGACAGCACATACATGGGCAGCTAGACCTGGCATTCTGACCCATGACATTTGACTTTGTGTCCTTTGTTTAACCACATCAATATTTATCTATCATGAGTTGTCCAAACCATGGGATATGCAGTAGATCAGTCCAGATTGGTTATTTGTTTCTATATGTTATCCTCTATTTTCCCTTCAGGAAACACTATATGCTTTTTCTCAGTGATGGTGTTAATGGCACAATAGAAATATTCCAAAAAATCAAAGCAGGAAGCAAAAATGAACAAGTGTTTATACAATAGCAAATAAGCTCTAACAATTTTAATGCATTATTATTTAATATACTGAGCAGCTAGAATTCATAAGTCACTTCCCAACTAAAATGGTAAACAAGTAAGATCAAGTGCATGCTACCTTCTGCATTTTTGAAAATGTGATAATGGGAGACAGATTAGGTCAGGAAAAGGCAAACATTTTAAGAAAACTGCTGCTTAAGAACTTCCATCCTCCAGTTAAGGAGCTGCTGCTGTGATCAAAATATGCATACAAATATTAGTTTCCAGTCTGTCATTGTTGTGGGAAGTGGGGAGGGATAGCATTAGGAGATATACCTAGTGTAAATGACTAGTTAATGGGTGCAACACACCAACATGGCACATGTATACATATGTAACAAACCTGCACATTGTGCACATTTACACATGTACCCTAGAACATAAAGTATAATAAAAAATATTAGTTTCCAAACATACGTAATTAACAAAAACTTCAATTTTAATTGCAGCTGAAAGCTGTGCTTATTCAGAAACTGCGAGAATCCCTATTGCCATGGAGTTGAGGATTAAAGAAAACAGTTCATAAATGACATATTGCTAAACTTTTACTAAAGGGATTTTACTCCCTAGTGAATTTTACTGCCAGGTGTTATGCACATTTATTTTGAACAGATGTTCTGTGGCCTGCTCTTCTCAAATGTCATAGTAACTCTGCGCATTCTTCCCTAAAATCACTTTTTATCCCCTGGCCAGGGCCTCTCAGCTGCGAAATGGGAGAGACAGGCTTCAAGCTCATGTTTGGGAAGCCTCTGAAGTCTTTCCATTTGAGACTAGTGATTTTTCGAGATGATATCAGGTGCCTTTTTCCTTGCTCTTGGTAAAGCTGATTCTAGGTTGTTTCTGTCCTCTGTAGTGTGAGATAATATATTATTTCCAGAATCATTGCAGGGATCAAGTGAGCAGGAATATATATTCTTAGATATACACATATGCACAAATTTAGGTCTTATATGTAATAACACACAATATATATTGAATTTTCTATCTCCCAGGAAAAATTTGGATTCTCTGGAAGTGTTTCAGAATTGATGATCCCCTTTATTATTTCTTTCTTTCTTTTTAAAATAATACCAACTTTTATTTTAGAGTCAAGGAGTACATGTGCAGGTTTGTTACATGGTTATATTGTGTGTTGCCGAGGTTTGAGGTATGGATCTCATGACCCAGCAAAGTACCCGATAGGTAGTTTTTTAATAGAGGCCCTCCTCCTCCTTCCTCCCCTCCAGTAGTCCCCAGTGTCTATTGTTCCTGTCTTTATGCACATGTATACTCAATGGTTAGCTCCCATTAATAAGTGACAACACATGCTATTTGGTTTTCCGTTCCTGTGTGAATTTACTTAGGATTATGGCCTCCAGCTGCATCCCAGTTGCTGCAAAGGATATTATTTCTTTTTATGGCTGCATAGTATTCCATGGTGTATACGTATCATGCTTTCTTTATCCAATCCACCATTGATGGGTACCTAGGTTTATTCTATGTCTTTGTTATTATGAATAGTACAGTAATCAATGTGAATCCTTACATCTTTTTCATTAGAATAATTTATTTTTTCTTTGGTTATATAGCCAGTCATGAGATTGCTGGGTTGAACAACAGCTCTGGTAAGACCTTTGAGAAATGTTTAAACTCCTTTACACAGTGGCTGGACTAATTCACATTCCTACTAATAGTGTATAAGTGTTCCCTTTTCTCTGAAGCCTTGCCAGCATCTGTAATTTGACTTTTTGATAATGATTTAACATGTTGACTGATGTGAGATTGTATCTCATTGTAGTTTTGATTTGCATTTCTCTTATGATTGATGATACTGAATAATTTTCTGTGTTTGTTGGCTGCTTGTGTGTCTTCTTCTGAGCACTCTGTTTATGTCCTTTGCTCATTTTTAAATGGGGTTGTTTTTTGCTTGTTGAATCTTAAGTTCTTATAGATTCTGGATATTAGATATTTGTTGCATGCATAGTTTGTAATTTTTTTTGGGTTGTCTATTTACTCTGTTGATAGTTTCTTTTGCTCTACAGAAGCACTTTAATTAATTAGATCCCACTTTTTAATTTTTGTTGTTGTTGCAATTGCTTTGGGAAACTTACCCAAAAGTTCTTTGCAAAGCTGTGCCAAGTAGGGTATTTCCTAGATTTTCTTCTAAAATGTTTATCGTTTGAGGTCCTACATTTAAATCATTAATCCAACTTGAGTTAACTTTTGTATATTGTGGAAGGTAGGTGTGTTCGTTCACATATATTCCTATGAAGGAAAACCTGAGGCTGGATAATATTTAATGAAAAGAACTGCCACACTCTTTTAAACAACCAGATCTGACATGAATTACCATAGTGAGAATTCACTCATTACCACGGGGATTACACCAAGTCATTTATAAGGAATCTGCTCCAGTGGCCCAAATACCTCCCACTTGGCCTCTCCTCCAAATTGAAAATCACATTTCAACATGTGATTTGGAGGGAAAAAACATAAAACCATATTGGTAGGGATCCAGTTTTATTCTTCTGCATATGGCTAGCCAGTTATCTCTGAACCGTTTATTGAATAGAGAATCCTTCTCCATTGCCTGTTTGTTGTTGACTCTGTGTAAGATCAGATTGGGTAAGTGTGCAGCTTTATTACTGGGCTATCTATTCTGTTCCATTGGCCTATGTGTCTATTTTTGTATCAGTACCATGCAGTTTTGGTTACTTTAGTCTTGTAGTATAGTCTGAAGTAAGGGAGTATTATGTTTCTGGCTTTCTTCCTTTTATTTATGATTGCTGTGTCCATTTGGGCTCTTTTTTGTTTCCATATTAATTTTAGACTAGTTTATCCTAATTCTGTGAAAAACGACATTGGTAGTTTGACAGGAATAGCACTGAATCTGTAAATTGCTTTCAGAAGTTTGGTGATTTTAATGAAATTGAATCTTCCAATTCATAAGCATGGAATATTTTCTTTTATTTTGTCGTCTCATATTTCTTTCAGCAGTATTTTGTGGTTCTCCTGTAGAGATCATTCACCTTCTTGTTTAGTTGTATTTCTAGATATTTACTTTTTTTTGACTATTGTAAATGGGATTACATTATTGATTTGACTCACAGCTTGAATGTTATTGGTGTATAGAAATGGTACTGATTTCTGTATATCGAGTTTGTAACTTGCAACTTTACTGAAGACATTTATTAGTTCCAGGAGCCCTTTGGTGTAGACTTTAAAGAGTTTTCTAGGTATAAAGTTACAGTGTCAGCAAAGAGAGATAGTTTGACTTCTTGTTTTCCCATATGAATGCCTTTTATTTCTTTCTCTTGCCTGATTGCTCTGGCTAAGGGCTTCTAATACTATGTTGAATAGGAGTGGTGAGAGTGAGTATCATTGTTGCAGTTCTTAAAGGGAATTGTTCAAGCTTTTGCTTTTTCAGTAGGATGTTGGGTTTGGCTTTCTCATACATGGTTCTTACTATTTTGAGGCATATTCCTTAAATGTCCAGTTTATTGAGGATTTTTATCATGAAAGAATGTTGGATTCTATCAAAAGCTTCTTTTGCATCTATTGAGATGTTCATTTGATTTTTGCTTTTAATTTAATTTTTATGTGGTGAATCATATTTGTTGATTTGTGTATGCTGAAGAAGTCTTACATCCAAGGAATAAAGCCTACTTGATCATGATGAACTACCTTTTGATGTGTTGCTGTATTTGGTTTGTTAGTATTTTGTTAAGGATTTTTGCATATATGTCCATCATGGATATTGGTCTGATGTTTTCTTGTTTCCTTGGGTATCTGTCAGGTTGATACTGGGTTCATAGACTGGAGGAACCCCTCCTGCTCAATTTTTGGAATAATTTTAGTAGAATTGGTACCAGTTGTTTTTGGACATATGGTAGAATTTGTTTATGAATCCATCAAGGGATTTTCCTGGTTGGTAGGTTTTTATTACTGATTCAATTTCAGAACACACTGATATTGGTCTGTTCAGGTTTTCATTTCTTCCTGTTTCAGTCTTGGGAGGTTGTGTTTTTCCAAAAATGTATCCATTTCTTCTAGATTTTCTAATTTATGTGCATAGAATTTTTTATAATGCTCTCTGATGATCTTTTATCTGTAGGATCAGTTTTAATGACATCTTTGTCATTTTTGATAGTATTTATTTGGATCTTCTCTTTTTATTTCTCTGTCAATCTAGTTAACAGTCTATCTTGTTCGTTATTTCAAAGTATCAACTCTTGGTTTCATTGCTCCTCTGTAGGTTTGTTTGTCTCTATTTAATTCAGCTCATCTCTAATCTTAGTTATTTCTTTTCTTCTGCTAGCTTTTGGATCGGATTGTTCTTGTTTTTTAGTTTCCATAGGTACAGTGTTAGACTGTTAATTTGAGTTTTTTCTAACTTCCTGATGAAGGTACTTAGTGCTATAGGCATTCCTCTTAACACTGCTTTAGCTTTATCTCAAAGATTTTGGTAAATTTTATTCCTATTTTCATTAATTATTTTTAATTTCTGCCATAATTTTGCTGTTCAGGTAGGAGTTATTCAGGAGCAAGTTGTTTAATTTTCATATATTTGTGTAGTTTTGAGGGATCTTCTTGATACTGATTTCTATTTTTATTTCACTGTGGCCTGAGAGTGCACCTAGTTCGATTTCAATTTTTTTAAAAAATTTGAGACTTGCTTTATTATGAGCATGCGGTTGATCTTAGAGTACATTCCATGTGAAAATAAGAAAAATATATGTTCTGTGACTGTTGGATGGAGTATTCTGTAGATGTCTGTTAGGTCCAATTGGTCAAGTGTCAAGTTTAAGTCCAGAATTTCTTTGTTACATTTCTTCCTCAACAATCTGATTAACACTGCCAGTAAGGTGTTGAAGTCTCCTGCTATTATTATATGACTGTCTAGGTCTTTTCATAGGTCCAAAAGGACTTGTTTTATAAATGTGAGTGCTCCAATGTTGTGTGTATATATATTTAGGATAAATATATTTTCTTGTTGAATTGAATCCTTTATTATTATGCAATGTCCTTCTTAGTCCTTCCTAATTATTGTTGGTGTAATGTCTGATTATACATATATATATGTGTGTGTATATATATATATGTGTGCATATATATATATACTCTTTCTCTTTTTTGTTTTCTGTTTCCATGGTAGCTCTTTCTCTCTTACTTTATTTAGAACATCCGGGTGTTGTTACATGTGAGATGGGTCTCTTGAAGACAGCAGATGATTGGCTCTTGTGTTTTCATCCAACTTGCCACTCTATGCCTTTTAAGTGGGGCATTTGAGTCATTTACATTCAGGGTTAGTATTGATATATGAAATTATGATTCTGTTGTTATACTGTTTTGTTTGTTTTGTAGAGTTGATTGTGTAGTTGTGTAGTTGTTTTATAGTGTCTGTAGTCTATTTGTTGAAGTGTGTTTTTGTGGTAACATGTATTGTTCTTTTGTTTCCATGTTTAGGTTCCTTAAGGACCTCTTATAAAGCTGACTCAGTTGCAACAAATTCTCTTAGCATTCACTTCTCTGAGAAGGATTTTATTTTTCTTTTGCATATAAAGCTTAGTTTTATAGTATATGAAATTCTTTGCTGGGGTTTCTTTTCTTTAAGAACACTGAAAATAAGCCCCAATCCCTTTTGGCTTGCAAGGTATCTGTTGAGAATTCCACTGTCAGCCTGATGCAGTTCACTGTTTATGTGATCTTACCCTTCTCTCTAGCTGTCTTTGAAACTTTTTCTTTCATGCTGACCCCAGTGAATCTGATGACTATACATGTTGAGATGATCATCTAGTATAGTATCTTGCCAGGATTCTCTGTATTTCTTGAACTGCCATGTCAATCTCTTTAGCTATATTGAACATTTTTTTTTTTTTTTTTTTTTTTTTTTTTTTGTGAACTATATCCTCAAATAGGTTTTCCAAGTTGCTTACTCTCTCCCCTCTCAGGAATGTCAATGAGTCATATGTTTGGTCTTTTTACATAATCCCGTATTTGTTAGAGGTTTTAAATTTTTTTCTTTATTTTTATCTAACTGAGTTGATTCAATAAACTGGTCTTTGAGCTCTGAGATTCTATCCTCAGCTTGGTCTTTTCTGCTGGTAATGCTTCTGATGTATTATGAAATTCTTGTAGTTAAGTTTTCATTTCCAGAGTTAAAATGGATACATTATTCATTCTTAAAATGGATATTTCTTAAAATGGATATTTTATCTTTCAGCTCCTGGATAATTTTATTGAACTCTTTGGATTCCTTGGGTTGGGTTTCAACTTTCTCCAGAATCTTGATGAGCTCCTTTGCCATCCAGATTCTGAATTCTATGGCTGTCATTTCAGCCTTTTCAATTTAGATAAGAACCATTGCTGGGAAGCTAATGGGCTTAAGTGGATGTTTAGGTTTCTGAATCTCAAGAGTTCTTTCACTTATTCTTTCTCATCTGAGAAGGCCGAGGTTCCTTTAACTGTTGTGTATGGTGATTATATTTAATTGACTTAATTTCTAGGTGCTTTCAGAGGGCCATGGCTGTATAAAGGACCTTTAATTTTGGCTGAATTTCTGTCTTGGGTTTCACAGAAATGTACATTGGCAGAATGTTTTTGGTGTTGTAATTCCAGCTGTGATCCAGTAGATGGCCCTTAGGAGTAGTGGCCACCAGATAGGCTTTTACTCCGCCACATGAATCTCGTTTTTCTTTACATTCTCAGTCACACTTTGTGGTGGGGGAGGGGAGAGACATAACCCCTTCTCCAGGTTTGCTCCTGATCTCTGGGCAAGTGCCCTCTGATCACTGGTGCTGTGCCTACATTTCCTTTTTAAGATGTACTGGGATATCGGTCTCCCTTGGACAGAGGCCAGGCCTGGAAAATAGGCCACACTTCTTCTGGGCTAGCCCTACAAAGGAATGCCTTCCCTGCTCCCTTGTTGGCCCATGAACCCATGTTTCTCAATCCTGTCAGTATTCTGAGAGTGAAGGCTCCTCTCCTGCTCGAGTGTCAGGCACAGATCTTAATTCAGTACTCTGGAGCTGTGCACTGCAGCCCTGAGGTACAGGAACCAGCTCATAGTTATTTTTGTCTGGCCTCTTGGAATAAGGTACTAGTCTCATTTGGAGGTCCAAAAT
Source organism: Rhinopithecus bieti (assembly GCF_001698545.2). Classification (NCBI taxonomy): domain Eukaryota; kingdom Metazoa; phylum Chordata; class Mammalia; order Primates; family Cercopithecidae; genus Rhinopithecus; species Rhinopithecus bieti. Next base: position 254,280 of record NW_016824041.1, on the reverse strand, counting down.
GATCCAGGCACCCAGCAAAGTACTTAGGTGCATCTGTCAGTGAAGCACCCAAGCTGGGCGGTGGAGGCTGCTGCTATGCACACACTTCTTTGTGTTTGCAGGCAGGGGCCCTAGGAAGAGCTGTCTGTCAGGAGGGCCTAAGGAGCAGATGTACCCCAGTCATCTGGGGCTAGAGTCCCAGAGGCAAAGGGAAATGAGAAGCTTTGGGGGATGGGAACCTACAGCCACGGTCTACTGCAGCAGCCCTATGCGCAGAAGCCCCTGAATTCCATGCAGACTAGATCCCTGTCTCTATCTACTCTCTTAGGAGATTTCCTTGCTAGTTCAAATGTCTAATGGAGGAATAAAATTTCTTGTAGCTAGGATCCCAGAAATCCATACGGATAAAGGACTGTTCCTCCATCCCTTCACTCACCCCTTTTTTAGGTGTCATTCAGGGATAGGACATGAAAGTTCCCTTTATTCTAATGAGATTGGAAGGAACCTGAGGAGTGGGTTGACTTGTTCAATACCATTGCTAACTATGAGAGAATAACACCTTTAAAAGACACATAAATAGTACCATGGATAAGGACTGAGTCTCTCTTAAGATTCATTTTTTGGGACTTGACCCATATTATCAGATATTTTCAAGCTATAACTGGGTGGAGCAGTCATGTTTATAATTATATTAGGGAAACATAGTTTACAGAGAAGAATATTAGAAATAATCTGTGCCATTCAAATTACATTTTTTCACCTTGGTCAGAATTTTTAAATTATTTTCCGACATGCCTATATTTCTCTGAAAGCTTCCATTGTTATTTTTTCTTTACTAAATTATCCTCAGGTGACTTCTGATATTTGAGAATAAAGTTTTTAAAAGAATGATCTAATGGCTATTGGGTTAGTGTGATGGCTAATACTTAGTGTCAACTTAACTGGATTCAAGCATGCAAACTATTGATCCTGGGTATGTCTGTGAGAGTGCTGCCAAAGGAGATTAACATTTGAGTCAGTGGAGTGGGAAAGGCAGACCCACCCTTGATCTGGGTGGGCACAATCTAATCAGCTGCCAGCATGGCCAGTATATAGAGGAGGCAGAGGAACATGAAAAGGCTGCATCTTTCTCCGATGTTGGATGCTTCCCATCCTCGAATATCAGACTCCAAGTTCTTCAGCTTTGGGACTCGGACTGGCTTCCTTGCTCCTCATATATATATGGGGGGTTTATTAAGTAGTATTAATTCACATGATCATAAGGTCCCACAATAGGCCATCTGCAAGCTGAGGAACAAGGAAGCCAGTCCGAGTCCCAAAGCTGGATATATATATATATAAAATTTCTTCTGTCCCTCTAGAGAAACCTAACACAGATTTTGGTCCCAGAAGTGGTTCTAGAGGAGCAAAATATTAAAATTGGAGTTCTTTTGTTGGTTTTGTGGTTCCTGAAGTTGGCTGCTTAATATGATTAGATACAAAAATGCTAAGAGGTCTACTTGTAATAGTATGGAGGACACTGGCAGTCCTTTATGTAAACTGTTTAGAGAATTATGCACAATAAATGCATTTGACACTCCTGATTCACCACTTGTGAGAGGCAGAGTTTAGTGACTCTATATGTAATACCTTTGACTATATATGGATAACAAGTGAACATAATGAAACTGGTTGGTTGCTTCTAAGTTCAATGGACAAAGTGATGAAAGAAAATGATGAACTCAGAGATTCTAACTCATGGCTTGAGAAGCAGATACTGAACCTCAAATCTGCTAAGATTGCCCTGACTGAGAGTCTTGTCTCCTGTAAAGAAAGAGCTGAAATTGTGGAAAATCAGATACAAGCTCTTATCATGTGAGAGGCTTACCTGCAATGAAAGGTGCATGCACAGCCTTGCCAGGTGTCTACTGTTAAAGTGAGAGCATTGATTGGAAAAGAATGGACCCAGCAACTTGGAATTGGGATGTGTGGGAGGACCCTGATGAAACTGGGGACACTGAGCTTGGAAATTCTGATGAGCCTTTCCCGCAAGAAGAAACAGCTTCCTCATCCTCAGTAGTGGCAACATCCCCTCCCTGACCTATGCTGCCATCAAACTTTCCCCCTTTGTCTGAGGACATAAATCCTGTGCTGCCTATAAGGCAACAGTGATGGCCTCCCCTGAGGCAGTTGCCAGGCAAGATAATGTTGATTGTCCTCAGGAGCCACCCCCAACACTCCTGTTTGCTTCTAGACCTTGAACTAGACTAAAGTCCTGGCAAGCCCCTAGAGGTGAAGCTCAGAGTGTGACCCATGAGGAGGTGCGCTACACTTGAAAAGAATTGCTTGAGTTTTCTAATTTACATAAGCAGAAGTCTGAAAAGCAGGCATGGGGATGGATCTTAAGGGTGTGGGATAATGGTGGAAGGAACATGTAGTTGGATCAGGCTGAAGTTATTGATTTGGGCCAACTAAATCAGTAGTGCAGTAGGGATTGTGCATTTAATGTTGCAGCTCAGGAAGTTCAAAAAGGTTCTAATAGTTTATTTGCTTGGTTGGCTGAAATATGGATTAAGAGATGGCCCCCTGTGAATGAGCTGGAAATGCCTGATCTTCCTTGGTTTAATGTAGAGCAAGGGATCCAAAGACAGGGAGATTGGGATGGTGGAGTGGATTAATCATTTTAGACCTACTTATCCCAGCTGGGAGGGTCCAGAAGACATACCCTTGACTAATGCTTTGTGAAATAGATTTGTGAGGGCAGCACCTGCATCCTTGAAGAGCCCTACAAATTGCTCTGCTCTGTATGTCAGATTTAACAATGGGGACCACATCACTCAACTACAACATTTAAATACAGTGGGAATAATTGGATCACAAGGTTGCAGGGGCCAAGTGGCAGCACTTAACTGTCAAAGGCAAGGTGGGCATAGCTTCCTTGCGATGGCATATTGTGGGACTTTGTGATTGGTGAACTAGTACTACTTAGTAACCTCCTCTTTATATATATGTATCTATCCTATTAGTTCTGTCCCTCTAGAGAATCCTAATACAGTTAGTCACTACACAAATATTTTGATAAATAAGCTCCTGTAGCTTTTTCAAAAGTGATATCAGAAAATGACACTGGTGAAATACCAGCTAAGGAGAAATTTTTATTTGGAATGCTAATGTATCTGAGAAAGAAAGTGAACTATATGACATTATTAACATGTCTCTTAACTATATGATTCTATTTAGATATGATCAAAAGTTTATTATATATGTGGTAAATATTCAAACTTACTTTGTAATCTAATCTCAAGCTATATTTCTACATAATTCAAAGAAAAGTAAACTCAATTTTACCCATCTAGGGCCAAAAGCTGGAACAAATTTGTCAATATTATTAAATGTTACATTGCATTAAGAGTTAGATTATATGACTCAGATTGGATTATAAAACAGTAAACTTCTTAACAATAGAAATATCTTCATTTCACACTGATCAAATTAAAATGCTACTGAACTAAGTGATTTTAGATCAAAATCTAAAATCTAAGTCATGACTGAGGCAACAATGCTAGCTGGTTTCAGCCTTATGTAGGTGTGTTTTGATTTCAAATGCCATCTTGATTTCCTAAGACCGGTTCATCGTCAAAGAAGAAAGGTCAAGTCTTGGTACCAAGGACTCAAGTTTACCAATGTGGATTGTGAAAAGCTGAGATAATTAAAATATTGTGTATTCAGTTTTTTACTAGTCAAGTTTCTCTAGAGGGACAGGACTAGTAGAATAGATGTATATATGAAAGGGGATTTATTAAGAAGTGTTGGTTCACATGATCACAACGTGAAATCCCATTTTGAAGCCATCTTCAAGCTGAAGAGCAAGGAAGCCAGTCCAAGCCCCAAAACCTCAGAATTAGGGAAGTCAACAGTGCAGCCTTCAGTCTGTGGCCAAAGGCCTGAGAGGCCCTGGCAAACCACTTGGCAAACCACTGATGTAGGTCCAAGAGTCCTGAAGCTGAAGAACGTGGAGTCCAATATTCGAGAGCAGGAAGCATCCAGCATGGGAGAAAGATGGAAGCCAGAAGACTCAGCAAGTCTGCTTTTTTGAAGCTTACTTTTATACTGGCAGGTGATTAGATGGTGCCCACCCAGATTGAGGGTGGGTCTGCCTCTCCCAGTCCACTGACTCAAATGTTATTCTCCTTTGGCAACACCCTCACAGAGATACCCAGGAACAATACTCTGCATCCTTCAATCCAATCAAGTGGACACTCAAAATTAACCATCACGAGATTCCTCATGTATTCAATATAAGTCATCAAAGTGTTGACTGTAGGTTAACTCCAGATAGTGTAGTTTGTCTCTGTAGATGCTACTTGTTGAGAGAAAGGGTTTTGGAGTCAAACGTCAACTCTACCACATAACAGCTGTCTGACTTTCATAAAGTGGGGAGACTTTAGTCTCCTCATTTGTAAAATAGGAGTAACAACAAGGCCTATTATGTAGAATTATCGTGAAGAAAAAATGAGATCATCCATGTAAGGCACTAGTGCCATGCTTGGTACATAACAAAAGTCTGAAATGATTATTATTGTGGAATTTATTACTGGGGCTCATTCAAGCATCTTGAGGTATTTCTAGTTCCCATATATGCAGGATGGTAATAAATGTGACCTGTACACTAAAATGTGTGTGTATATGATGGTAATGAGGAGAGGGTGAATAAGCTAAGATTGTGAGCCCAGTGAACACACAGTGTTTGAGAATATTTCATGTTTTAAGAACATTTTCTTAGTGGCTTTTTGTTTGTTTGTTTGGTTGGTTGGTTGGCTGGTTTTTTTTTTGAGATGAAGCCTCACTCTATCACTCAGACTGGAGTGTAACGGCATGATCTCCACTCATTGCAACTGTAACCTTCACCTCCCTAGTTCAAGTGATTCTCCTGTCTCAGCATCTGGAGTAGTTGAGATTACAGGCACATGCCACCATGCCTGGCTAATTTTTGTATATTTTGTAGAGACGAGGTTTCACTATGTTGGCCAGGCTAGTCTCAAACTCCTGACCTCCAGTGATCCACCCACCTTGGTCTCCCAAAGTGCTAGTATTGCAGGCATGGACCACCATGCCCAGACCTCGTAGTGTGTTTTTTAAAGACCTAGGAGTTTCGACCCAAGATGGCCAAATAGGAACAGCTCCAGTCTGCAGCTCCCAGTGTGACCAATGCAGAAGACAGGTGATTTCTGGATTTCCAACTGAGGTACCTGGTTCATCTCACTGAGAGTGATTGGACAGTGGGTGCTGCCCATGGAGGGTGAGCTGAAGTAGGGTGGGGTGTCGCCTCACCTGGGAAGTACAAGGAGTTGGGGAATTTCTCTTTCTTAGCCAAGGGAAGCCATGACAGACTGTACCTGGAAAATAGGTACACTTCTGCCCAAATACTGCACTTTTCCCATGGTCTTAGCAACTGGCAGACCAGGAGATTCTCTCTGATGCCTGGTTCAGCAGGTCCCACACACACAGAACCTTGCTCACTGCTAGCGCAACAGTCTGAGATCAACCTGCAAGGCTGCAGACTGGAAGGGGAAGGGCATCCACCTTGCTGAGGCTTGAGTAGGTAAACAAAGTGGCCAGGAAGCTCAAACTGTGCAGAACCCACCACAGCTCAGCAAGGTCCATGGCTTCTATAGACTTCACCTCTATGGGAAGGGCATAGCTGAACAAAAGGCAGCAGAAACTTCTGCAGACTTAAATGTCCCTTTCTGACAGCTCTGAAGGAGCAGTGGTTCTCCCAGCATGGTATTTGAGCTCTGAGAATGGACAGAATGCCTCCTCAAGTGGATCCCTGACCTCTATGTAGCCTAATTGGGTGACACCTCCCAGTAGGGGCCGACAGACACCTCATATAGGTAGGTGCCCCTCTGGCACAAAGTTTCCAAAGGAAGGATCAGGCAGCAATATTTGCTGTTTTGCAATATTTGCTGTTCTACAGCCTCTGCTGGTGATACTGAGACAAACAGGGTCTGGAGTGGACCTCCAGCAAACTCCAACAGACCTGCAGCTGAGGGACTTGACTATTAGAAGGAAAACTAACAAACAGAAATGAATAACATCAACATCAACAAAAAGGGCATTCACACCAAAACCTCATCTGTAGGTCACCAACATCAAAGACCAAAGGAGGATAAAACCACAAAGATGGGGAGAAACCAGAGCAGAAAATATGAAAATTCTAAAAACCAGAGCATCTCTTCTCCAAGGGATCACAGCTCCTCACCAGCAACAGAACAAAGCTGGATGGAGAATGACTTTGATGAGTTGACAGAAGTAGGCTTCAGAAGGTCAGTAATAACAAACTGTCCAAGCTAAAGGAGCATGTTCTAACCATCGCAAGAAAGCTAAAAACCTTGATAAAAGGTTAGACAAATGAGTAACTGGAATAAACAGTGTAGAGATGACGTTAAGCGACCTGATGGAGCTGAAAACCACGTCATGAGAACTTTGTGATGCATGCATAAGCTTCAATAGCCGAATCGATACAAGTGGAAGAAAGGATATCAGTGACTGAAGATCAAATTAATGAAATAAAGCAAGACGACAAGATTAGAGAAAAAAGAGTAAAAAGAAATGAACAAAGCCTCCAAGAAATATGGTACTATGTGAAAAGACCAAATCTACATTTGGTTTGTGTAACAGGAAGTGATGGGGAGAATGGAACCAACTTGGAAAACACTCTTCAGGATATTATCCAGGAGAACTTCCACAACCTAGCAAGACAGGCCAACATTCAAATTCATGAAATATAGAGAACACCACAAATATACTCCTAGAGAAGAGCAACCCCAAGAAACATAATTGTCAGATTCACCAGGGTTGAAATGAAAGAAAAAATGTTAAGGGCAGCCAGAGAGAAAGGTCAGGTTGCCCACAATGGGAAGCCAATCAGACTAACAGCGGATCTCTGAGCAGAAACCCTACAAGACAGACGAGAGTGGGGCCCAAAATTCAACATTCTTACAGAAAATAATTTTCAACCCATAAGTTCATATCCAGTCAAGCTAAGCTTCAAAAGGGAAATAAAATCCTTTACAGACAAGCAAATGCTGAGAGATTTTGCCACCACCAGGCCTGCCTTACAGGAGCTCCTGAAAGAAGCATGGAAAGGAACAACCAGTAACAGCCACTGCAAAAACATACCAAATTGTAAAGACCATCGATGCTATGAAGAAACTGCATGAACTAATGGACAAAATAAACAGCTAACATCATAATGACAGGATGAAATTCACACATAACAATATTAATTTTAAATGTAAATGGGCTAAATGCCCCAACTAAAAGACAAAGACTGACAAACTGAATAAAGATCAGGACTCATCGGTGTACTGTATTCAGAAGACCCATCTCATGTGCAGAGACACACATTGGCTCAAAATAAAGGGATGGAAGATCTACCAAGCAAATGGAAAGCAAAAAAAAA
>NW_016824041.1:243054-245600 GCF_001698545.2 Rhinopithecus bieti | reverse complement strand
AAAATCCTCCCTAACTCATTTTATGAGGCCAACATCATCCTGATACCAAAGCCTGGCAGAGACACAACAAAAAAAGAGAATTTTAGACCAATATCCCTGATGAACATCAATGCAAAAATCCTCAGTAAAATACTGGCAAACTGGATTCAGCAGCACATCAAAAAGCTTATCCACCATGATCAAGTGGGCTTCATCCCTGGGATGCAAGGCTGGTTCAACATATGCAAATCAATAAACATAATCCATCACATAAACAGAACCAATGATGAAAACCACATGATTATCTCAATAGATGCAGAAAAGGCCTTCAACAAAATTCAACAGCCCTTCACGCTAAAAATTCTCAATAAACAAGGTATTGATGGAACGTATCTCAAAATAATAAGAGCTATTTATGACAAACCTACAGCCAATATCATACTGAATGGGCAAAAACTGGAAGCATATCCTTTGAAAACTGGTACAAGGCAAGGATACCCTCCCTCACTACTCCTATTCAACATAGTGTTGTAAGTTCTGGACAGGGCAATCAGGCAAGAGAAAGAAATAAAGCGTATTCAATTAGTAAAAGAGGAAGTCAAATTGTCCCTGTTTGCAAATGACATCATTGTATATTTAAAAAACCCCATTGTCTTAGCCTAAAATCTCCTTAAGCTGATAAGCAACTTCAGCAAACTCTCAGGATACAAAATCAATGTGCAAAATCACAAGCATTCCTATACACCAGTAACCGAAAACAGAGCCAAATCATGAGTGAACTCCCCTTCAAAATTGCTACAAAGGGAATAAAAACCTAGTAATCCAATTTACAAGGGATGTGAAGGACCTCTTTCTTCAAGGAGTGCTACAAACCACCGCTCAATAAAATAAGAGGACATAAACAAATGGAAGAACATTCCATGATCATGGATAGGAAGAATCAATATCATGAAAATTGCCATACTGCCCAAGGTAATTTATAGATTCAATGCTATCCTCGAGCAGCTACTGCTGACTTTCTTCACAGAATTGGAAAAAACTACTTTAAAGTTTATATGGAACCAAAAGGAAGCCTGCAGTGCCAAGACAATCCTAAGCAAAAAGAACAAAGATGGAGGCATCAGGCTACCTGACTTCAAACTATACTACAAGGCAACAGTAACCAAAACAGCATGGTACTGCTACCAAAACAGATATACAGACCAATGGAAGAGAACAGAGGCCTCAGAAATAACACCATACATCTACAACCATCTGATCTTTGACAAACCAGATGAAAACAAGAAATGGGGAAAGGATTCCTGATTTAATAAACGGTGCTGGGGAAACTGGCTAGCCATATGCAGAAAGATGAAACTGGCTCCCTTCCTTATATCTTATACAAAAATTAATTCACAATGTATCAAAGATTTAAATGTAAGACCTAAAACTATAAAAACCCTAAAAGAAAACCTGGGCAGTACCATTAACGTCATAGGCATGGGCAAAGACTTCACGACTAAAACACCAAAAACAATGACAACAAAAGTCAAAATTGACAAATGGAATCTAATTAAACTAAGGAGCTTCTGCACAGCAATAGAAACTACCATCAGATTGAACAGGCAACCTACAGAATGGGAGAAAATTTTTGCAATCTGTCCATCTGAAAAGGGCTAATATCCAGAATCTACAAAGAACTTAAACAAATTTATGAGAAAAAAGCAACCCTATCAAAAATTGGACAAAGGATATAAACAGACACTTCTCAAAAGAAGACATTTATGCAGCCAACAGACACATGAAAAATGCTCATCATCACTGGTCATTAGAGAAATGCAAATCAAAACCACAATGAGATACCATCTCACGCCAGTTAGAATGGCAATCATTAAAAAGTCAGGAAGCAACAGATGCTGGAGAGCATGTGGAGAAAGAGGAACACTTTTACAATGTTGGTGGGAGTGTAAATTAGTTCAACCACTGTGGAAGGCATTGTGAAAATTCCTCAAGGATCTAGAACTAGAAATGCTATTTGACCTAGCAATCCCATTACTGGGTATATACCCAGAGGATTATAAATCATGCTACTATAAAGACACAAGCATGCGTATGCTTATTGCGGCACTGTAATAATAATATTAATAGCAAAGACTTAGAACCAACCCAAATGTCCATAAATGATAGACTAGATTAAGAAAATGTAGCATGTGTACACCATGGAATACTATGCAGCCATAAAGAAGGATGAGATCATGTACTTTACAGGGGCATGGATGAAGCTGGAAACCATCATTCTCAGCAAACTATCACAGGGACAGAAAACCAAACATCACATGTTCTCACTCACAGGTGGAAACTGAACAATGAGAACACTTGGACACAGGGCAGGGAACATCACACACTGAGGCCTGTCAGGGGGTGAGGAACTGTGGGAGAGATAGCATTAGGAGAAATACCTAATGTAAATGACGAGTTGATGGGTGCAGCAAACCAATATACCACATGTATTTCCATGTGACAAACCTGCACATTGTGTACATGTACCCTAGAACTTTAATTATATATGATATATATATATATATATA
>NW_016824041.1:230131-242350 GCF_001698545.2 Rhinopithecus bieti | reverse complement strand
TATATATATATATAAAATTTTAAAAAATGCATTAAAATTAGAACTACCATTTGATCCAGTAGTCTCACTACTGGGTATCTACCCAGAGGAAAATAAGTCATTATTCAAAAAATGTACTTGCAAGCACATGTTTATAACAGCACAATTCACAATTGCAAAATCATGGAACCAACCAAAACGCCCATCAATCAATGAGTGGATAAAGAAACAGTGATATATATATATGATGGAATACTACTCGGCCATAAAAAGGAATGAACTAACAGCATTAGCAGTGACCTGGATGAGACTGGAGACTATTATTCTAAGTGAAATAACTCAGGAATGGAAAACCAAGCATTGTATGTTCTCACTGACATGTGGGAGCTAAGCTATGAGGATACAAAGGCCTAAGAATGATACAATGGACTTTGGGGACTTGCAAGGAAGAGTGGGGGAGGAGTGAGGGATAAAATACTACAAATAGGGTGAATAGGGTGCAGTATATACTGCTCGGGTAATGGGTGCACCAAAATCTCACAAATCTCCACTAAGGAACCTATTCATGTAACCAAATACCACCTGTACCCCAATAACTTATGGAAAAGTAAAACAACAACAACAACAACAACAAAAGATAAAAAAATAAAAACTTAATGCCCAGGAAGCTTGCTACTGTAGCAAATCCAAACTATTCTCATAACTTACTAAGACAGAGTCAACATCAGTAGATAAGATGATAATTTTGAAGACTCCCTTGCCCACCATAGTCTTGAGTAGTATTGAAATCTTTAGTAGTTACCTTGATTATAAGACCTTTATGAGCACAATTATTTGTGTTACCTCAGAAAGTGTCTGTTGGCCTCTTTAATTACCTTGAACTGTATGGAGATCAGAACTGTATCCTCTCCCTTTCCTAATATTCACCCATCATTGGCTGCCAAATGTTTTGTTTTGGGAGCACAGCAAATGAAACTGAAGAGAAATGGAGAGAATACTTGATTTATCTTATTACAGCAGACAAATTCTGCAAGAGGTCCAGTGGTTAAACTAACATTTTCTTCTCTCTTCCTTGCTTGTGCAATAAAATAGGATTACATATTATATATTTGTATAGGTTTTAATACCTAATACGTTAAAAAAAAATCCAGTAGTTTGTCTCCTTGGGCAAGCAAAATGGAGCTACCCCATGTTGAGATAACTACACACTGCAGAGCACAGGCCATTGGTTCTAGGAATTGGTCACATAGCTCACAGATACAGCTGGCGTGTCAAAGGCACTATCTCATGAAGTGAGATAGCTTCATCACTTTTTATCCAAAAGTTCCTCTCTGAGAAAACAAACAAAACGTTCTCATTCTTAAAGAGAGAGGTAAAAAACTGGATTTTATTGGCAAACTGAATAATAGAAATGTTAGAAATAAGTGTTGAATATGCTTTTGTGGACTTTCAAAATTCCTATTTTCATCCAAATCATCCAGTAGTTTGTGACTAAAGATTTAAAATGAAAACTGTTGTTACAAGTGACAGTGTAAATTAAAATCAAATGATATTTTGTATCAAAACAGACCATTTTCTTTGATCTGTTTAGAGGCTCAAACCCACACACTCCATAGAAAGATGTCTTTTTGGCACTTATGAAAGACGAGAGCAGTAGAAGACATTTTTGTCCTTTATGCAGGAGGAAACGGCTGCCCTCACATCTCCTTATTGCCACCCTTGCAGTATGAGAACATTATCTGGATAATCTAATGTTAAATAGAATGATTATTCTTAATTATTCTATAATGTATTTGAATAGGCATGCGCTTTCCTCTTTTTGAATTGCTTGGTTCCTTTCCTGAGAGTGTGCACCCAGTTCATCTCTGGAAACGGCCATGTTACACACCGAAGTGAAGGAGGGAGAATCACTTTAAGCACTGCCAAAATGTTAAGGTTTGCACTGTTCATTAATATCACAAAAATGGCAACTACCCAACAGTTTTCAATTTGTGATCAGAATTTTCCCACTTCTACAGATAGAGAAAAGGGGTTTCCCTGAAAGTGTTCAATACCCTAGGTGGAAACATGTATCACAGATATGCAGGGTCGGGGAGGAATCTCAATCACTATTTTTTTTTTTTTTCCAGAGACAAATAATGACTGGGCAAGGGATTTAATGGTGAATCTAGGTGTGCGTATTATTTTTCATCATTTTTAGTTTCATAAAAGTCTCCCATTTTCAATATTTTATTTGCTTAATTTAAAAAAGTAGCCGGGCGCGGTGGCTCAAGCCTGTAATCCCAGCACTGTGGGAGGCCGAGACGGGCGGATCACGAGGTCAGGAGATCGAGACCATCCTGGCTAACACGGTGAAACCCCGTCTCTACTAAAAAAAAAAAAAATACAAAAAACTAGCCGGGTGAGGTGGCGGGCGCCTGTAGTCCCAGCTACTCGGGAGGCTGAGGCAGGAGAATGGCGTAAACCCGGGAGGCGGAGCTTGCAGTGAGCTGAGATCCGGCCACTGTACTCCAGCCTGGGCGACAGAGCGAGACTCCGTCTCGTAAAAAAAAAAAAAAAAAAAAAAAAAAAAGTATTTTGCTGCTTTGGCATGATGTTTGTCTTCAAACAACTGTCAAAAAGCAATCTAAGATAAAGTTATACCTGGAACTCCAGCTCTGCCTTTGATAATAATAGACAGAAAATTTGAGGACAGCACAAGTATGAAAATCATTATATATGTATAGATTTAAAAATGTGTGTGATTATAAAAATAACTCATTCATTTTCAGTAAATTCATTTTAAATTGCATTTACTTAAAGATGAGGGATATATAGGATTCTCTAAGATTAAAGTGTATGAACCTCACTTTTTAGCCCTTACTCCCCATCATCTCCCCATTTCTTTTAGATAATATTGTTTTTATCTTTATGTCCACGTGTCCCCACTGTTAGCTCCCACACATAAGTGAGGACATGCAGTATTTTTCTGCTTCTGACTATAATGACCTCCAGCTCCATCTATTTTGCTGTAAAGAACATGATTTAATTATTTTTCATGGTTGTGTAGTATTTTATAGTATATATATCACATTTCTTTATCAAGTCAACCGTTGATGGACACTTAGGTTGGTTCCATGACTTCGCTATTGTAGATAGTGCTACACTGAACATACAAGAGCAGATTTAAAAAATATATAATTCTTTCTTGTCCTTTGCTCAGATACTCAGTATTGTAATTGCTGCATCAAATGGTAGTTCCATTTTTAGTTCTCATACATCTCCATACTGTTTTCCATAGAGGTTGAAGTAATAATTTACATTCCCACCAACAGTATATAAGTGTTCCCTTTTCTCCACATCCACACCAATTGTTTTTTAACTTTATAATAATAACCATTCTGACTGGTGTAACATCATGATATCCCATTGCAGTTTTAATTTGCATTTGTCTCGTGACTAGTGGTGTTGAGCATTTTTCCATGTGTTCGTTGGTCACTTGTATTAGGCTGTTCTTGTGTTGCTATAAAGAAATACCTGAGACTGGGTAATTTATAAAGAAAAACGATTTAATTGCCTCATGGTTTTTCAGGCTGTATAGGAAACATGACACTGGAATCTGCTTGGCTTGTGGGGAGGCCACAGGGTGGTTTTACTCATGGCAGAAAGTGAAGGGGAAGCAGTCGTCTCACGTGGCAGGGCAGGAGCAAGAGACAGAGAGTGGTGGGAGAGGGGAGTGCCACACACTTTTAAATGACTGGATCTCATGATAATTCCACTATCATGAAGACAGCACCAAGCCATGAGGGATCTACCCCCATGATTCAAACACCTCTCACCAGTCCCCACTTCCAGCATTGTAGATTACAATTCAACATGTGATTTAGGCGAAGACCAGTATATAAACTATATAACTGTTTTTATTTCATTTTTTGAGAAATGGCTGTTCATGTCCTTTGCCCAGTTTTTAATGCAGTTGGTTTTTTCTCCTTGTTGTTTGAGTTCTTTGTAGAGTCTGTATATTAGCTTTTTATCAGAGGCATGATTTTCAAGTATTTTCTCTCATTCTGTAAGTTGACTGTTTATTCTGTTGACTATTTCTTTTGCTGTGCAAGCTTTTAGTTCGTCGCATTTTCAATTTACTCCCCACTTCCTTTTTTTCCCCCAAATAAGGTTTTAAGTGAAGTCTTTTCATATAAACTAGATGAAAGCTGAACATCTCTACTTGAAGCCAGGGTTGAAACTCTGGCCTCCTTCTGGTTTCACCCTCATTTTATGCAGTAGCCTTGAGGTAATTGTGCAGAAAGCTGAGCTCTGAGAAGTATCACTTACAAACCTCTTCCTTAAGTTTTATGATTCTATTAGCTAGTTTTGTGAGAGCAACTTTAGGTACAGATGAGGCAGAGTGTGAAGGCCCTGGCAGAGTGAGAGATGTGCATTGGCAGAGTGAACTGGTGAAGTGGCTCAAAAAGTGGCTAAAGGAAAATAAGGGCTTCTTTTTTACTAGAGATGCTTGTTTTATTACTTTTCAGTTTTACAGTTTAACTCTGGGTTTGGACTCAGGCAAGAAGTAAACAGCTATTGAATATCTCCTGAAGACAGAACAATGGTCTAGTCTCAGCTTTTATTTTCATCAGCTTAAAACAAAGCATCTTTCTGTCCCCTTTTCTCTCAAGAAATTCCCCCCTTAAAATATCTGATGATAACAAATAACAATAGAGGAGACCTGAGCAAGCAAAATGATTATATTTAAGATGATGAACATGCTTTTATGCCTCTGTTCAATTAACAGGTGATATATATCTTGATGCATATTTTTATAATTTACAGTCATTTTAAAAAAATTATTATGCAGTGGATTTTCTCTTAGAGCAAAATACCTTTGATGGGGAACCAGAACAACAAACTACTGAGACAGCATGGCAGAGTTTTGAACTTTTTTTTCTTTTGTCATTTTTGATCTTTTCTTTAACAAAATCATGTGCTGACATTCAATATCAAATTGATTTTAACAGGTTTGTTCTAGGAGTTTTCTTTTCTCTGTTTCTCTCTGTTTCTGTCTTTCTCTCTTTCTTTCTAATTTAGTTTCCTTAAAGGTAAAATGTTACGATTTATTTGAATTTCCACATCTCGTGGAATATTTTTGGGAGACTGAAGTTCTCATTATAGATTGTTGAATAATACATGGCTTTGATGTGCTGATAAAAGTGTGTTTTTTTCTGGTGTCTGAAACAATATTGAGGGCTAATATATACCTGAAGCATAAGTCACTTCCTGTTATTAAGTTAAGCAACTAGAAAGGAGCCCTTTTATCTGAACCATTTCAGTTTCAGATGACAGAAATTTAAATTGAAGATTGTGAGAGACAGAGAAATGAGAGAAAATAATACATTAACTGGCTTGTGTAACAAAAAAGCCTACAAGTAGACCGTGATTTGCATCTACAATGAGCTCACATAGTGTTGTCGGAACACAATTTCTCTACATTGTTTAGCTCTGCTTTGCTTTGTGTTAGATTTAGTCTCAATCAGGCTCTCTCTTTATGGTGAAAGGATATTTAGCAGCAGTTTCACATATACTTCCTACAAGTTCAGCATATTTAATTGAAAGGCAGTGCATCCTTGTTAAAAGATCCATAGTCTCGGGATTTACCCTGCTTAACCCATACAGAGCCACCTAATTTCTGAACTAACCACAGAGGTCAGGGCCTGGGTCACATGGGAATCAGTCAGATTCGTCTAGTGTGAAATGCGTGGAGCATGAAACTGGCAGGAATAGGGTGGGAGTTGGATAAGTTTCCAGGAAATACAGTTTGTTTGCATAAGGAAGAGCAATGTTGGACAAGCAAAAACAACCCATACATTTTGTAGCTGCCTAAAAGTGCAATGCTTCCCTACTTTCACTGTTTTCTTTTCTTCAGACATCTATTGCTCATGCTCTGTCCTTCTCTTATCATTATGAAAAGAAATGGAATGGATGGATATTAGGGACGTGTTCATGTGAACAATGAATAATTTCTGTTTACAATTGACACTTACAGAAAACTGGTCAAGACATACCAGTTGGATAGCAAGAAGTGTGTTCCCTTAAGTGTCAACCTTCATCAAGCCGTGGGTACTACCAAAGGAGACAAGATACACTGACTACACAAAAGTCATATGTAGACACAGTATTAAGGATCAATTATCTTAGGGTATCTGGATTCCAGGTTACCTTGAGACATCATTTTCACTCTGGTGTCTGAAAAATTGCCACAACTTCTTTTTTTTTTTTTGAAATGGAGTTTCGCTCTGTCGCTCAGGCTGAAGTGTAGTGGCATGATCTCAGCTCACTGCAAGTTCCACCTCCCAGGTTCACACCATTCTCCTGCCTTAGTCTCCCTAGCAGCTGGTACTACAGGTGCCCACCACCACGCCCGGCTAATTTTTTGTATTCTTAGTAGAGACGGAGTTTCACCGTGTTAGCCAGGATGGTCTTGATCTCCTGACCTCATGATCCGCCTGCCTCGGCCTCCCAAAGTGCTGGGATTACAGACGTGTGCCACCCAGCCAAATTCCCACAACTTTTGAGATCTCATGCATGGTATTTGAAAGTCTACAGGGTGACACTTTGAAATTCTTGGGTTATTTCTGTGTTCTCACACTTAAATGCTGTGTTACTAAGTATAGGCCACCTGTATACATCTGCTTTAGTCTATTCTAAGACTGCAATTCTGATAGTTTTACTCTCTGTAAATTCTGATAGTTTTACTCTCTAATAGTCTATTCTAAGACTGTAATTCTGATAGTTTTACTCGCTGTATATGACTTGACAAATGGGGAAAAAATAACTCCATTTAACCACAAATAAAACTTTAACGATTTGACTTATACCCACGTGAAACATACATGCTTCAATGGAAGCATATAACATAAGAAATCATGCAGTAAAATGGATCTTTATGGAAGAGAACTAAAGGAGGAAAATAAAACAGAAAGATAAAAAATATTATTTAGATGAGACCTTTTAACCATGTTTCTACCTCCTTTCTCTTCTTTCCAATATATTTACCTGTAATGTTTGGTGTTTTGGATCTGTATATATTAGTGATATTTGATATATAAGATAAAAGATGTTATTTTAAAATACTGTTATCTGAAAAATTTTGCAGAGACTCTAAATGCAAACTAAGACTATTGATTTAAAACATCACAATCTTTAGAGACATAAATTATGATCATTTAGTAACTGAATTTAAAATCTTCAGAATCTTATCCTTGGAGTATATGAAACAGTAAATTACTACATATTAATAACAGAAAATGCATTTATAATTACATCAAATAATAGAAATAATACACTTTGCATTTCATCCAAATTTTGACTGATATTGAAAAATACATCAACCATAAAGACTATATTACTCAATTGCTGGATAACTTATTCTTTTTTCATTTCTTTATTTGGCAAAAGAAGGAGTTACAACTAAGTTTTTTGGATGATTTCATCCAAAAGCAAGGTTTTGTTAAAACAAATAATTAAGTAAAGCAAATTCTGTGGAGCTTGGCAGTTCAGATATTCAGAACCTAGGAATCTCTTAAAAGAATACTTCACATTTCATGGAAAGACTCTTTCAAACGGCACTCATATTGAGTAAAAATGGAGATCTCAAAGGCACTCATATTGAGTGAAAATAAAGATCTCAAATAGATATCTCAAAAGACCTACTGTATTTACCTATAATTGCTATTTCAGATAAATCTTTTTGATCTCTATAAGGCAGCTATTTGTCAAAATACTTACATTTAAATATCTAGTTTCCCAGATGGAATCATAATAAAAAAGCATGTCTTCCATTGATTTTTAGTCTTTTTCTGTATGTTTAATACGTAAAGTATTGTGAGTCCAAAGAGGCGCTTAGCACATTCATTTGTTTAAATGAAGATAAATTAAAGGTTATCCTAGCAATCTTTGAACGCACTTATTTGTTCTCAGTCATTTATTGGGACACCATGTACTTAAAGTATTCTTTAGAAGGACTCTTCTCTCATTATAGTATGTACATGAACATGCTCACCTGAGCTCTTTCCTGAAGTTTGATATAGATATTAATTGCTTGTCTAGCTCATAAGCTATTTTTATCTACTAGCATCAAAGTCAGCAACTTTCTTATTATACCTAATCTCTGCCATTTGTTCAGTCAACACATGATTATTTAACCTCTCTCTATATGCCAGAAACATGGTGGTCATGATACTGAATCTAGTGAAGGACTATGAAACCATACCCTGAGAAATGATTTCATGAAATAAACGCAAGAATAAGTGATAAGTCCCAGAAGGAGCTAGAGAAGACCACCGAGCTGTGTCTGTTTCATAGACAGCCATCTTGAATTGCCATGGGGTTTCTCATCTACTTTGTTCTGATCCTTCTTTGGCTCCAATTTGCATGTAGGTGCTATCCTTTACAACTTCCTTGTCCATGGCTTATTCTTTGGCTTTTAACTCTTTGCCATTTTCTCAGCAGATTTCTCATTTCTGGGGACAGGGTCACATGGTTTGCACTTAAGAGCTTCTTCTGAGAACTTCTCATAAGCAGATATACCATTTCTTAGGGGTCAGGACTCCCCGCAAACTTAATACATAATAAATACTTTAAAAGGTTCATTCAAACAGTTTTTCAGGCAACGTGCTAATGTTCTAAAACAAGAAGTATGGACAGTCATACAATCAGTAGAATGTATTACTGAATGTATTCTATAGGAGTAACGGTCATTCTGGGAGCTGCAGCTACTGTCATGTGTTGTGATAAGCTATCTGCTCCAGAATCTGATGATTTGTACTTGCATTAAGATAAGTGCTAATTTTACTTTGGTTTGGTAAATTTGCTTGTGCTCGGATATTTGCACCATCTTGAAACTATGGTAAAGTAATTCATTCAGTCATTGTTAGTCGTTAAGGTAACAAAGGCCGCTTAGAATTTTACTTCAGAAATTTTATTTTGCTTTGAAATTTTACTCATCCACTTTCTAGTTTGTAGGTTCTCCTTGCAGCATCACACTCTCACAATAATTAATTGAGCTCATTTTCCACTAGCACCATTATTCCACCACCAATTAAAAACTGAAGTGCTGAGATTATTGACATTTTTATACTTACGGATTATACTTCAACAATTTTGTCTTGTAGATGGTGTGTTACTTAAATATACAAGTGTTTTACTTATCAAATTGTGAAGTAATGTATGAAGAACAGAGAGGTATTTGCAATGGAGACATTGTTTTGCATACAAAATAGTATGTATAGCCTCTAATCTTAATGCTGTCTATTGGAGGTGCTTTCATGCTGGGTGACAACCGATTATAATCTGTCCACGTGGGAATAAGTGTTTTAATAAATAAATCTTACTGTAATTTAAAATCTTTATATGATTAGTGGGTGCCAGAATGGTACAACCTCCAGGATCCTGAGCCTTTTCCAGGCCTTTTACTTTACTTTTTCGAGAGTAGGTAATGGCAATATTTAATAGCTAAGCATAGTATGTGCCAAATTCAGTCTAACCATTAATACAGGAAAATTTTATTTGCAAAAGCAACACATTCACATACATCAATGGCAGACTTATGTAAATATTTAATGGGTCTGCTAACTCCTGTTTTGTAGAAATAAATGCTTGCTGACTATATTTTGAATGGCGAGGGACAATAAATTCTATAAAGCGTGAAACTTCTGTTTCGGAATTCTGTATGTCACTAAGTGTTTTGCACATATCCAAGAGAGATTATTGAAAGAGACAATTCAGTCTAATTGCTAGTGGACAACTCTATCTATACATTTATACTGCATGAGTTTGCCTTTATATTCTTAAAACTTGTTTACATAAGTTTTACATATAACATGGAATTCCAGCTTAATTCAGTTTGTATTAAGCAATGTGGCACATTGTCTGATTCCTAAAGACATGAGAATAATATATTTAAGTATAATCCAGGAAATAATTTAAATTATGTCTCTCTGTAATGTTACGTGAGCTGAAGGCAATGTTTTTATGTTTGTACCTTAGATTACATTTAACTTCTTATCACCTTTATTGAAAGTATAATTTGTGATCAATAAACTTCATCCAGTTAAAAAGGCTTTTATTTACGCTTATTTGATTTATTCAAAGAATAGTTAGTGAGACCTATAATATGTAAATACTAAGTTAGACACAGAGAAAACAAAGATGAAATAAGTTTCCTGCTCCCAAAATGTAGGAGATGGAAATATGAACAATCATCAATATATGTAATAATTATAAAAAACGTATTGTAAAATATAGGAAAGACCTTTTTAATCTGAAGAGGAAAAAAGTTTCATTGAGTCCCTACTGACATGCTAGTCACTCTGCTAGTCATTTCTTATACATACATTTCAGTTAATCCTCTCCCATACCCTCTCAGTTTAGCAGGTATTACTTTCATTTTGGCCTTATATAATTTACAAATCAGGAAAATTCTCAATTTTTTTTCTTAAAGTTCTAAGATTCTGGGTAGAAAAAATATTTTCAAGTGACTCATCCTGTTGCTAGCTTGAATGGCTTGTCTGGCAAAAATGATAATTGAGAACTGGAAAGGAACATGTTTCTGTGTGGGGAGAACTGTGTGGCTTCTTATAAATGCTATGAAATAAGTGTGGCGATCTTGCATATACCTTTAGTAATGCTACAGAATATGGAAGACACAGATTTAGCAGGAGCCTGGCCCTTTTACTCAACATAAAATCAAAATGCAAAGCGGTTTTTAGGTGACTGGTTTGTTCAATTCATCTTCCGTTTATCTAATTTTTCAAATAAATTCACGTTGGAAAATAGGATTGAACTTAATTTGTTTAATTTAATTAAACCAAGTCATCAATCTGTGCTGTGAAAAGAAACCTAAGCAAAATCATCCAATGACAACAAAAGAACGCAAGGGTGAATGAAAATAAAAGAAAACACTTTTTCCTATTTCCTGAGAAATTTCTCCTCTTTAATGAATTCAGAAGATTGCTGATAGAGACAAGAGAACATTGTGGGAGGACAAGTGTCCTCGTATGTAATGGTAGAACCATTTTTGGGGGACTTTGCACTGGTGGCATTTTCTACTGTGTGGTTTTCTTCAATAATAAATGAAGTGTTGGAAAAACTAAATGTTACTCAAATGTGGATAAATACTTGCATGCTTCAATGAACTGAAGTCAAGACTACAGTTTGAGGAACTGGTGTTTATTACATTCCTATTAACTTTCTTAAAATATTGGGCATTTCAGTTCATTTAACTGATTTGAATATCAATGCAGAAAACAAGATGTGGTCCTTTGTAGTGATATTGAAGTTTTTCTAAAAGACATTGATAATTATGTTGATGTTTTGTTAGATGCTCCACAAATAATACCTGATTAACAAATTTGGTGACTGTAGAGAATTACTGTTTTTTATGTTCACTTTTTATTTTTTCCCATAAGTTATTGGGGTACAGGTGGTATTTGGTTACATGCGTAATTTCTTTCATGGTGATTTGTGAGATTTTGGTGCACTCATCACCTAAGCAGTATACACTGCGCCCTATTTGTAGTCTTTTATCCCTCACCCTCCTCCCACTCTTCCCCTAAGGCCCCAAAGTCCATTGTATCATTCTTATGCCTTTGCATCCGCATAGCTTAGCTCCCACATATCAGTGAAAACATACGATGTTTGCTTTTCCATTCCTGAGTTACTTCACTTAGAATAATAGTCTCCAATCTCATCCAGGTCGCTACAAATGCAGTTAATTCATTCCTTTTTATGGCTGAGTAGTAGTCCATTGTGTGTGTGTGTGTGTGTGTGTGTGTGTGTGTGTGTATCACAATTTCCTTATCCACTCGTTGATTGATGGCTGAGTAGTAGTTTTATGGCTGAGTCTTTTTATGGCTAAGTAGTAGTCCATTGTGTGTGTGCGTGTGTTTGTGTGTGTGTGTGTGTGTGTATATATAGGGTTGGTTCCATGATTTTGCAATTTCAGATTGTGCTGCTATAAAAACATATGTGCAAGTATCTTTTTTGTATAATAACTTCTTTTCCTCTGGGTAGATACCCAGCTGTGGGATTGCTGGATCAAATGGTAGTTCTACTTTTTGTTCTTGAAGGAATTTCCACACTGTTTTCCATAGTGGCTGTACTAGTTTACATTTCCATCAGCAGTGTAGAACTATTCCCTGATCACTGCATCCACACCTACATCTACTGTTTTTTTTTTTGTTTGTTTGTTTGTGGAGACAGAGTCTC
>NW_016824041.1:218991-229232 GCF_001698545.2 Rhinopithecus bieti | reverse complement strand
GGTAGTGTGATGCCTCCAGATCTGTTCTTCTTGCTTAGTCTTGCTTTGGCTATGTGGGCTCTTTTTTGGTTCCATATGAATTTTAGAACTTTTTTTTTCCATTATTTTACCTTTTGACTACACACACAAAAATGTTTTCCGTAAACCATTTATAACCTCCTACAAAATACTTTCTATTTTTTCTTTCTTCAACATTTTATATCCATTTAGTTTTATCTATATTGTTTTTCTTTCATTTTGAAACAAACTTTAATTTTTTAACTAGACAGAACTACTTTTCCTTTAACAAAACCATACCCTCATGTCCCTAATTCTTCGAAAAATGATGGTGGTATTTTGATGGTTATTGCATTGAATTTGTAGGTTGCTTTTGGCAGTATGGTCATTTTTACAATATTGATTCTAGCCATCCATGAGCATGAGATGCATTACCATTTGCTTGTGTCATCTATGACTTCTTTCAGCAGTGTTTTGTAGTTTTTGTCACAGAGGTCTTTCACCTCCTTGGTTAGGTATATTCCTAAGTATTTATTTATTTATTTATTTATTTATTTATTTATTTTGCAGCAGTTGTAAAAGGATGTAAAAGCAGTTGTAAAAGGAGGATTACTGTTGTAACAAATGAAAATTGAATGTTCTTTTCTAGACTTCATTCTGTTTGTGAGAATGTATAATCTACATTCTGAGAAGCTTTAAGAAAGCAGAAAAATTTGGATTTGTATTCCACTTTGTTTATACCTAGAAAGGGCATAGACTATACAGTCTGAAGTAGATGTGAATATCAACTCAGTCACCTCTTAACTCTGTCACTTTGGACACATACTTTATCTTCTCTCAATCTCAGTTTCATCATCTTTAAAATGAGGATAAACTAACCCATAAGATTGTTTTGATAATTAATTAAGCAAATATATGAATGTACCTAGAATAGTACCAGATAATATAAGAAAACACTCAATCATGTTAATTTTCCCCCTCTTCCTCCTCCTCCTTTGAAATGTGATTAGACATATGGATCAATACATAGGTCATAATATTAGTACAGAGAGATAACAAGGGAAAAGATTTTTTTCCTCATGTTGAAATTATATGTAATAATGAGTCTGTGTATGCTAAGTTGATATTAAAAAGTTTACCTTTATACTTCCATTATTAGTGAAAAAACTACTGAAAATAGTATACCCTATGTAGTAATCATTCTTACATGCAAAGAACTCTCTAAAAAGCTCGTCCTCTCTGATCTACTTTCACCACTATTCTTGTCTTTCATCTGAATGCTTACTGTTAGAATGGAACTGAGTTCCTCAGTTCCTACTATGTTAAATCAGTGTGGAAAATTTTCCTGTGACTCATATATTTTTTTTTTTACTTTTGTGATAAAATTTATGTGTTTGAAATCATTAAGCTTGAATACTAAGCAAGAGAATAAAAAATGGATAGAAAATTTTAAAAATGTAAAAATTAGCAACAACTATCTCAAAGATAGAAATAAAGTTACTTCTTTAAGCATTGCTTTATACCTATGATGGTTAATACTGAGTGTCAACTTGATTGGATTGAAAGATGCAAAGTATTGGTTTTGGGTGTGTATGTGAGGGTGTTGCCCAAGGAGATTAACATTTGAGTCAGTGGGCTGGGAAGGGTAGACCCACCCTTAATCTGGGTGAGCACCATCTAATCAGCTGCCAGCGTGGCTACAATATAAAGCAGGCAGAACAATGTGAAAAGACTAGACGGGTTTAGCCTCTCAGACTACATTTTTCTTGGGCCAGGCATGGTGGCTCATGCCTGTAATCCCAGAACTTTGGGAGTCTGAGGCTGGCAGATCACCTGAGGTCAGGAGTTCAAGACTAGCCTGGTCAACATGGTGAAATCCTGTCTTTACTAAAAATACAAAATTAGCCAGGTGTGGTGGCACATGCCTGTCATCCCAGTTAGTAGGGAGGCTGAGGCAGAAGAATAGCTTGAATCTGGGAGGCGGAGGTTGCCATGAGCTGAGATCGCGCCATTACACTCCAACCTGGTCAACAAGAGCAAAACTCCACCTCAAAAAAAAAAAAAAAAAAAAAAAAAAAAAAAAAGGCTACATCTTTCTTTCATGCTGGCTGCTTCCTACCCTTGAACATTGGACTCTAAGTTCTTCAGTTTTGGCACTTGGACTGGCTCCTTGCTCCTCAGCTTGCAGATGGCCTATTGTGGGACCTTGTGATCATGAGTGAATACTTAATAAACTCCCCTTTATAAATACATCTATCCTATTAGTTCTGTCTTTCTAGAGAACCCTGACTAATGCAATACCTTACATTATTCTTCAGCAATTAGTAATTAGAACTCCAGTAAATGCTCTGTAAGCTAAAAACATTTTTTAGGCTTGTTGGGTTTTAAGATGGTATTCTCCAGATGCATATTAACATATGATCTTGCATTAAAGTATATAGCAAAGGATAAACACTGATCAAAAACATCTGGCAACACTTAAAGGGTCCAATCTACTCAGCATCATTTGGCATTTGGAGTGATAGTGCTAATCAAAATGGATTTATGTCCATTCATCATCTTTTATGTAAGTGGGGCATTATAATTCATTCTAAATGGAAAGACAGTAAATCTACACTGAGTAGATTTTTACTGCTTTCTGACCACTGATTATACAGGGTTTCAGCTTGGTTCCTTGTAACTCTAATGATTGAAATTCCAAAGTGTGTGTGTGTGCATATTTAAATATTTATGACATGTATGACATATACATGACATGTATATATGACATATATATGACATGTATGTGTGACATACATATGTGTGTGGATATAAACACAAATACACACACACACATATATATGTATCCCTAGGTATTTGAAAATATGTGTACATACATGCACACATACACACATACACTATGATGTATATGATCTGTTTTAGATTCTGAATAGGAAAGAATTGTTAAATGTCAGAGCAATTGAAGCTTTTAAGGTTTGTTAATATACTTTTACATCACATATTAATATCAGACTTTTAAAAGTAATACTCTTAATGAAAAGTATAGGTGTGGTTCTAACTTTTATAGCTGCATAATGAAAACCTGAAACATGCCTTTGTTTAGTTTCCACAGATACTGCTATTTTATCTTATTCTCTTGCCTTTAGAGTTGCATGTGTTGACTACATAAAAACTATGTCTATATGTTTTATGAGACTGCTAATAAAAAGCTATCACTTACATTCAATGTTTCATGTAGTAATATTGCAGAACAAATTAAGTACTAGGAAAAATGTGCTTAACAATAAGGCATACTTCTGTAAATAGATAATGAAAAGTGTGAAAAGCATTTGTTTCCCTTTTTGCCTTGGCTGCTAGAATGCCCTGAATTAAATGCACTTGTATGATTTTGTACATTTAGCCTTGGGGTTACTGGTATAATTTCCACTCTCTGAACCTTTTATTCTCTTCATAAATCTTCCCCGCCCCAGACATTTCTCACTGCACTCCTATTCTTTTTACCTTATTTAATGTTTTATTGAATATGGGCCTTTACTCTAAGCTGTCTCAAAGTCATTTTAGAAGTAAGATGTGTATGAATAATTAATAAATGGAGGTCTGCATAAAGCCTTTGTTAAAAAAAATGCCTTATGCTTTTTATCAGTTGCTGGTTTCTAGCACAGCAAGGCAGTGCTACATTGCTTAAAGTCACATATCTTTGTGTCTCTATTATATTTGTTACATTCACAGGCTCAATTTAATAATTTTACTTAAATGCATTTCTACATGTCATTTTGTAGATGTGGTCATGATTCAAATATCAAAATATTTGCTTCATCAGGAAAATATTTTTGAGGCAAGACTTTAATTTTTTAATTAAAAATGTTTTTATTATTTAACATTTAATTGGCAAATAAAAATTGAATATATTCAAGGCATATAACATGATGATTTAATACATGTATGCACTGTGTACTGGTTACTTCAGTCAAATTAACACATCTATTACTACATTTTTGGGGATGTATGTGGTGATAACATTTAAAATATGTTTTCTTACCAAATTTCAAGTGAGCAACACAGTATTATTAACTACAGTCACTATGCAGTACATTAGTTCCTGGAACTTGTTCATCTTATAATAGGTATAAAAGGGTACAGAAATTCTGTACCCTTTGACCAACATTTTCCTATTTTCCTTACCCAAAGAACACATGATAAAGAAACTTAAACATCGCATTGCCTGTTGTATTAGTCAGGGTTCTCTAGAGGGACAGAACTAATAAAATAGATGTATATATGAAGGGGAATTTATTGGAGAATTGACTCACACTATCACAAGGGGAAGTCCCACAATAGGCCGCCTGCAAGCTGAGAAGCCAGGAAAGCAGTCCGAGTCCCAAAACCTCAAAAGTAGCGAAGCTGATAGTGCAGCCTTCAGTCTGTGGCCAAAGGCCCGAGAGTCCCTGGCAAATAACTGCTTTAAGTTCAAGTCCAAAAGCTGAAGAACTTGGAATCTGATGTTTGAGGGCAGGAAGCATCCAGCATGGGAGAAAGATGGAGGCCAGAAGACTCAGCAAGTCTGCTCTTTCCATGCCTACTTTTATGCTGGCAACTGATTCGATGGTGCTCACCCAGATGGAGGGTGGGTCTGTCTCTACCAGTCCACTGCCTCAAATGTTAATCTCCTTTGGCAACACCCTCACAGACACACCCAAGAAAAATACTTTGCATTCTTCAATCCAATCAAGTTGACACTCAGTATTAACCACCACACCTGCCTTGTCTGTCTTTAAAACTCTAAGCAACATTTTTAATTTATCTTATCCACATTTCCAAGATAGGGATATACCTTGGCCTTATGAGAACAAGCAGAATTTAAAGGGTAAAATAAAGAGCGTTTATGGAAGACTAAAAATAAAAATAGAAAACAAATTTTGAGCTACTTTACTTCAGTGAGAGTTATTGAGCTACTGGCTAAACTGAGTTCTCCTGACTAAAAATGGAGTAAATATGGCAAGCAATTTCAGCTCTGAGTGCAATGGCACCTTGTAAATCAACTGCAAAAATAGCACAGGCTTATACTTTGTGCCCTCGAGTAAACTGACTTTCAGCTAGTAAAGATCTGACAATAGGTCTAAAGAAATCAGGTAATAGGCCCTAAAATAAATGAAAGTATTACTGCTCTATTATTTTACTCTCTCCTTGTCTAAAATTTTAATTGGAATTTTTGTAAGGGAACTAAAGTCTGTTTACCTGAGGTAACAATGAATATTTTGATAAGGATAAATTACCAAAATGTTTATGAGAACCAGTGATTTACCATCTAAAAGGCAAGAAGCATTTAGTGGAGTCCCATCATGTTTTTCACACCCATGTATAAATGACTGTATTTATGGGTTTTGCTCTTGGTGTTCAACCCAGTTGTTTTGGGACCCATTTTGAGCTTGCCATCAGGTCCAAGGTGTCATCAAGCTGTAATTCGAATGCAATGGGAAACTGCACCTCATTGTAGATGCAGTGACAAGAAGATTGGAATATATTTATATGATGGGGCTGACATTATGAAAAAAAGATAGATTAAATGAAAAATAAAGATATAAAGCATGCTTTATTAGTTATTACTACTGTCATTACAATTATAATCACTAACTGTTCCATCTCAATTTTACACATCAATGATTTCTCATATTGCATATTCAACTTTAGTCTTTATCAGTATCTTACATGCTCCATCATAGCTCTAAACCACCTTTCCTGTGCAGAATTCGGTGTTTCATACAACATCTGCTAATTGGTGATTTCAAGCTATTTTAGGCTAATGTTGCCTGCTAGCAGTGTTATGAAGGCGAAGATATTCTCATCCACCTGCTAAAGTGCCATGGTATGAATGTTACAAAATCTGTTGAAGTCACAATTAGGGTTTTTAGTATTTGTTCAGCTCTCTGATACGTTTGTTATCTAAACTTTGGGTCTGTGGTTCTAGTTTTGTAGATTTGAGCTGCCTCACATATATTTTTGAAATAAATTATGCAGTAAGTAGAAATACATTGATAATTACATGTTTTTAACATTTACTTGGGATTAATTACAGAAGAATAAAATGAGAAGTAAAAGGTTAATCTGTAAGAAGAGATAGGATACTTCTTTGCTGCAATATGAAGAATGTGGTAAGAAATAGTTGAACATTAAAATAATAGGTGAATATGAAGCAGCATCATTAATGCTGAGTAACAGACAGAATCTGTTGAAGAATCTGGAGTTAGCAATGTGGGCAAGGTATAAAGCCCACGGGATCTGAGGCTTCCAGCTACATCATTACTAGGTTTGAGGCTCCCCATACATAATGACTAGGTTTATTGATTTTCTTTTTCTTTCTTTTTTCTCAAATTTTGACAAAATGGTTCATGTAAGAAATATCAGATAATTTCTGGGGAAATTTAGGAAGAATTTTAAAGAAGCCATAGTTTTTCCCAATAGTAAGGTGTATTGTGATATCATGATCTTGAAAATAGTTAGAAATTGATATTATTATAAACTGATGAATCAAATAAAAATAAATTGTTTTATTGTTTATTATCAAGATAATAGTATATAATAATAAAATAATACAACTACAACTAGTAGATAATAAAATAGTACAAATAGCCTCTCTCCTCTTAAAAATATGAACATATAAACACATAATTTAGTCTGCAACGTGACCACATCAAAAACAATAGAGAATGGAAAGATTATTTAGTAATGATGTGGGTACAAATGGGTTTTGCTATTTAAATTGTCTACTCATTTTGTACATGTGTACATTTTTTTAAGTCATGCAGTTCTATGAGGCTTTTTACATTGAACAATTACCCTCTGCTTGCCCCTTCCCACCATATCCCCCATTCAAAATGATAATCATCTTCAAATCTCTTAGCTCTTTCTGTGGTTTCCTCGATTTTTTCTTAGGTTTTCATAGTATCTATCAGGTGCCTTCTACTGGCTGTGTGAGGCTGTAAGAAACATTTTTTTTTTTTTTTAAGAGCTTCCCAAACCTGCTGTCCTCACCTTCCTCTATTCTTTGGTATCATTGTATCATAATTGTTGTTTAAATGAGTTCTTACATGATCATAGTTATGTAAATGTTAGTCACAACAGACTCCTGATTACATTTATCTTGCTTTACAACTGATAG
The DNA here is from genome assembly GCF_001698545.2 of Rhinopithecus bieti. NCBI lineage: Eukaryota > Metazoa > Chordata > Mammalia > Primates > Cercopithecidae > Rhinopithecus > Rhinopithecus bieti. The sequence goes on along the minus strand of NW_016824041.1, from coordinate 222,079 downwards.
TTTTACCTGCAGTTAAGAACTCACATTATTTTTATTTACTTAGTTTTTTAAACAAGTTTTTAAATCACGAATTCATTCCCAAACTCTGCCTTTACTGCAAGGTGCTTTCAGTACATTTAAGCCTCTCAACTACCCTATTAATGTCCTCTACTCGTTCCTCTGACCTGGACTGGTTTTGTTCTAGGCATGGTGTGCACTTCTCATCCTGGGATCCCCTTCACTATCATCCACATGACATCCTTCACTTTTCTGCATGTTTCATCCCTTACTTCCTGCATCCCACAGCTTCCTCATTCTTTTCTTCTCTTCCTGATGGAGAATCTCCGTAAATTGTGAAAAAAGTGCATGGAAGATATATAATTTGAGGTCTTGCACATGTATAAATGTATTTATGTTGTCCTTATACATGACTGATAACATGGATTGATATAGAATTCTACTTTAGATATCACCATCTTTCCGATTTCAAAGCGTTTTTCACTTGTCTTTCTACTCTTAGTATTGCCTTTCAGAAGTCAGGTGAAATTCTAACTTCTAATCCATCTTTTGCATGTGCTCATTCTTTCAGGAACATTTTTGGATTTTTTTTTTTTTCCAGTGCTGTGAAATTTCATAAAGTGTCTTATCATGGGCTTTTTTGTTGTCATTGTTGTTCATTCATGATATTGGCACATGATGGATTTTTCTATTTGGTCATTAGTATATTTGAGATATAAAATTTCCTGAACTATTTTTATTAGTTTCTAGGGTTTCCAAAACAAAGCTTCACAGACTGGGTGGCTTAAACAAGAGATATTTATGTTCTCATAATTCTGGAAGATAGTAGTTCAAGATCAAAGTGTCTATAGAATTGGTTCCTTCTAAGACCTCTCCTTGACTGGAAAATTGCCCTCTTCTCTCTGTTTCCTTTCATCATCTTTTCTCTGTGAGTGTCTGTCCCAATCTTCTCTTATAAAGGCAACAGGCATATTGAATCAGGGCCCACTCATATGACTTCAGTTTACCTTAATTATGTCTTTAAAAACCCTGTCTCCAAATACATTCAAATTTTGAGGTGCTGGGGGTTAGGGCTTAATAAATACACATTTTGGAATGGCACAATTCAGCCTATAACCCTGTGGTTTTTGATGTTTTATTTACTTCTGTCTTTCTGTCTGCTCTTTTTGGAACTCGTTTTACTTAAATGATGTAACTTCTGGACTGATACTCTAATAGTCCTCCCTTTTCCAGTTTCTACCAATTTATCCTTCTGTTATATGTGTGAGAAGATTTTCTCAAGTTTATATTTTCTCCCTTCTATCTAATTTTTTTAACTGTTCTAGTATCATGTTTTCAATTTCCACAGTTCACTTACTCTCTCATTTTCTCTGGATTAAAAAAGTACTACTTTATCTTTTTATAGATATTAATAATGGATGTTTTAAAATAACATTTTTTCTTTCATTGTCTGTATTTCTTAAACATTTTCATTGATTTTGTCTCCCTTCTAAATATAGAGGTTTTTCATCTAGTGCCTCCTGATCCCTGTTCATAGATACATGTTTCAGAGTGACTCACTGAAGAGCTCTGTGGGTGGGAAGACCTTTTGGGCAGTGACAGTCTCTGTAGGATCACCTGGCATGACAGTTCAATTGAGGGAATCCTACTTTCAGTATTTCTAGGTCTTTACTTCTTAAGCTATGCAGATTCACCAGAAGAAAATTTCTCTGTTTTCTGCCAGGAGGGTTTAACAGAGGTGACCAAATTCTGTGAACTGAATAGGAGAAGTGGGCTGGGATCTGACTATTTGATATGCAGAAAACTCCTTAACTTTTGTGATAATTTTATGTGTAAACCTGAATGGGCCACACAGTAGACATATATTTGGTTATACATCATTTTGGGTGTGTCTTTGAGAATGTATCTGGATGTGGGTACCATTTGAATCAGTAGACTCAGTAAGGCAGATTGCACTCCCCAGTATGGGTAAGTCTCACCTAATTTGTTGAAGGCCTGAATTGAATAAAAATCCTGAGTGAGGAAAATTTGCTCTCTGTGTCTTTGAGTTGGGACATTGGTCTTCTCCTGTATTCAGACTCACAATGGAACCATCCCATCAGCTCTCTTGGGTCCACAGCTTGCTCACTCACTCTGCAGATCTTGGGACTCCTCCATCTTCATAACTGTGTGAGCCAATATCTTATCATGAATCAATGTCTCTCTCTCTCTCCCCTTGCCTCTCTTATTTTCTCCCCTCAACCCATTATCCACCATCCACACACACACACACACACACACACACACACACACACACACACACACAACTATTGGTCCTGTTTCTCTGGAGAACTCTGACTAATGTTACCCTGATTACTTTCATCTGCTCTCAACTCTCCTTATGGCCCCCAGCACAGATATTTTCCGATTTACTCTTACCAAAGAGAAAATGTCGTGGTAGGGAGATGAACGCCCATCCATCCATCCATCCATCCATCCATCCATCCATCCAAGGCATCTGGAATTCTAATTATTTCCTAAATAGAAGTTTTAACCTTGCATCTTGGTTTATATTTCTGCCTTGATTACTGCTTAGTAGTAGGTCCTGCTGCCATCTCCAAGTTTTTCTCGAGTTTTAAAGAGTAAAGTGGTTTACATGTGAAGTTCACTGATTTCATGTCTGAGTTTCAGCTTTCCCAAATCTGCCAGTGTAATTACCTAATTTTATCTGTTTTCTAAACTCCAAAATGTTGTTTTCTTTCTCCGTTTCTCTTTTCCTTTGTAGGTTTATATTATTTTATCTCCTTGTCATTTTGGTAGGGTGTTAGAAAGAATATGAAGATATGCATTCAATCTGTGTTCTTTAACTGAACTACAATTATTTAGAAATCTCAAACTATATAACAAAATGATATTCAGACAAGTTTCAGAGTTAAAATTGACAAGTAAAACCATATTGACTAAAATAGGAAAGTTTACTCTATCTTTGGATATGAAAGGATCTTTAATGTCTAAAAAGTATTATAGAATTAAGAAAGATGTTACACAAATATAAATCTCATGTTTGAAATACTTTTATGTCAAAATATACTAAAAATCAAAAATATTTTAA
>NW_016824041.1:140847-218935 GCF_001698545.2 Rhinopithecus bieti | reverse complement strand
GATATCATTTTAAACCCACTATTAATCAAGCATTACAAATTAAAAGCAAAACCGTATTTTCAAACCCATCATATTAGAAAAGGCTTTTAAAAATTTCAATATTGAACAATTTGGAAGATAGCGTAAGGTAGAGCCTCATATTATTGGTAGAAAGCCAAACTGCTATTCTCTTTTTAGAAAGCAATCTGGAAATATGTATCAAAAGCTTTAAGAACATGATTTTTTTATACATCTTATTCTTGGAAATTTCTTTCTAAAGAAAATTTTAAAACACTAAAATAGATTGTATTCAAGATATTTTTTGATAATAAAATATGTAAATGACCCAAATAGCCATAGAACTAGAAATGGTTAATTAAACTTCAGAAAATTATTAAGCAACCCTTAAAAGTAATCTCTGTTAGACATGACTCTTGTTTTTATCATGATTAAGCCTGTTATGAGAGAGGAAAGTTCATAAACTAACTCTAAAATTAAATGCAAACAAATACCAAGATACATGCAGGGAAGGAGAAACACAGAACATTATGAGGGGTGGGTGGAGAGTGGTCCTAATTAGGAATTATCATACTGATAAAGGAATTGGGGATCATGGGATTTATAATATGTGGAGATGTGTTGATAAGCAGAGCATCAATGACTTTGAGGAATAGGGAGGTGCCAGGGGACTTGAAGCCACAATGAGGAAAAGGAGCAAGTGGCATGAAGAAATTGGAAGAAAGAACATTCAAGGGAGCAAGTTTAGGAATTCAAATTAAGGCACTGGAACAATTATGAATGCTGACACCTAAAATAGTATGGTGTTGATTAAATAACTAGAGTGGCTCTGAGAGCTAACAGGGTCACATTCCACAAAGAATGAAAAGCATTAAACACAAAGAGTGTGAGGGTGAGCTTGAAAACCAGTCCTCTCACCAAGGTTGAGGGTGAGGAGAATCCGGTAGAATCTAATTATCATCCTAAATATGTTTTCTGGAGGCTTCTATAGGCACTGAGCAGCAGTGATTACTCTGTTTGAGATGGAAAGGATACTTTCATTATCCAGATGGCTGCATTCTGGGTTTAACGATATTTATGTCATGTTGAAGTATCAACATACATGGCAATTTAGCCATTTATTCGAGTAGTTTTAGAAATCCAGGCATAGAAGTTTACTCAAGTTTTCTTTTGTATGGAAAATTTTGACTTCCCTTTGTGGAACATTTATCTTGGTATGTCTAGAAGAGACAAAATGCAAGTATTATATTCTGTGATTCTGGAATAGAGAATATTGGAATTTTCTTTTTAGTTTAGTGATCACAGCTTGGCTTGACAGTGAAATAATAGTCAAATTCTAGGTGCTTAACCTCATGTCTTCAAGTCTTTAAGACCTTCATATATTCTGAGCTGCATATATTATTATTTTCTTTCACAATAAGATTTAATAAGCTCTGTCAATTAAACTTGTGAGCTGCATGCACCATTATTTTCTTTCACAATAAAATTTAATTAGCTCTATCAATTTAACTATGACATATTGTCCATTTTTTCTATTCATTCCTAGTTCAAAATGTTAAAACACTGAAAAGTGTGCCACTGAATTGTTTAAAAGTGATAATTAAATATTATTTTGAATAGATTAATAAAGCAGGTGCAGTTTTGAAATGAACGTGAATGCATTGATGATCCTTAAAGCAGATCAGAATGAAGACCATGTTATATTGTCTTTCTGAGTCTTGAATTCTTTAAAAGTAATATGAGTTTTCCTGAGTTGAAGTAATATTTTAAATTAATGTCATATGTTTTGAAGTCAATTATAAGTTTATCATTATCTCCATTATTAAATTTGGTGTATAGATTTGAAAATATGAATAAAAGTTCACAGCTGTATCTTCAATTTCCTCTTTGGTATCTTGACTATTTGAAGGAGGATTATTTTGCAGTTTCATAAAAGCTTATTTTAAAACTAATATGCAAGCTTTTATTTGGATATAATTTTTGGACTGCCCTTAAACTAAAACTTTCTTGTTCATTTAATATCAAGTCAGATAACAATCATAATTTCCTTTAAAGCGAAAAGGTTAGAGAACTTACAAGTGTATAAGAATTACACAAATACAAGCTTTCATCTATTCAAAAATATCTTGCAATTTTACCATGACTGGTTTCCATTCCTCAAGAAAATTCCAGTTTGTTTACGATCATAGCTTTTATTGTACTTTGAAGGACTACATCTTGATTGATTCTGTTTCTTTCACATAAAAGTTCTGTACATAACATTAGTATTCTGTGATTTTGTAAAGTGTCTACCTCATTATTAAGGGCACAAGTATATTATAATCACATTTATTACCTTTCTCTCTATAAAGTCAAAACACGTGCTTATTTTGTTGTTCATTTGTCATAATCATTGTTGGATTTACCTGCATCTCTAAAGTAAAATTCACTCTTTATTTATTCATCTGTTCATTCACCTCCTAATTCTGCAAATATTGATTGGGTACGAATGATAGCATGGTATTGGAGAGACAAATAAGAACACAAATTCAAAAAACCTTAAAGCACTCAGAATTTAGGGGAGGAAATAAACTTGAAGACTACCATATTTTAAAAAATGTACTATCTATAACAATAGAGGTGTGCTTAAGACATAGCACAAAAGAGGAAGTGATCACTTTAGCCTACAGCAATCAAGGAATTCTTAGTGGAGAGGGTTATGATTAATCCGAGGCTTCAGAAATGAGGAGAAATTCTCCAGAAAGGTAACTGGTTTCTCGCAGGAAGAAAGGACAAGACATTCCAGTAGAGTCAAAACATGTGCAGATATATGAAAGCATAGGATTTGAAATGGTGGAGTACTCCAAGTGTTCAAATATTCTGATATATGATATTAGAGATAGAAAATGATGAGTTATGATACTCACTAGAAAGAAGTCACAACACAAATGACCACACATGCCATTTTCATGATTTTTGAGTTATTCTTTAGATAAACTATTTTTGAAGGGTTTTAGGTATGTTTACAAATTAGTCTGTAGGAAGAATTAAAGGGGAGAATCTTAGGTAATAGTAGTGAGGAGGTTAGTTCAGTGAGAGCAGGTGAGAGCTAATGAGATTCTGAACTCAAAAAACCATTCAGGCATAAAATATCTATAGATTTGAGGGTGTGGGGTGGTAAAATTGACAAAAGTGTTGGTATTTAATTATGTGGGGAGAAAAAGAAATCTGGATTGACTCCAAAATTATCATTTTAAAAAATGTTATTAATTTATTTTAATTGAAAAATAGTAGTTGTATATATTTATGGCATACAATTTGATGTTTTGATCTACATACACATTGTAGAAAGATTCAATCAAGATAATTTTGGGTATCTGGGTGGATGGTAGAGTAAAGGAAGAGAAACACTAAAACCATTGAGTTAAAGAAGGAATTGCCAAACAATATTGGGTTAGACATACATATAAATACACGTAAATACTCTTGAAGCCCTCATAGTTGAGTTAAAAGTTTTTACCCAAATTTTAAATTTATTAATATGAAATAATAAAAGAAGCCAAATTTTAGCTCTGACCTGTCTTTTCTAAAGAAAGATATTATCATCATTATTATTTTTAGCCAATATTCTGGAAACCCTCAAACAATATTTGAAAACCACATTACCTAGAAACTGTGCCCTGTCAACTTTTAATAATCATAATTATAGCAGATAAAAAATGGGCTATTACGATAATTTTTTAACATTTCCTTCGTGTTCAGATGGAAAATTGAGCTATAAGATTTCCTACATGATAAATTCAGACATATTTTGTGTAGTGGTCAAGCCATGATTCTCTCCTTCCTTTGTAAGCTCTTTGCTTGGATTTATAGCTTCAGTGACAAAGAGACTGTGTGCTAATTTAAAATAAAGTGCTTCTTTTTTTTACAATTAGTATTTCTTCAGTAATAATATCATTGTGTCATCATTAAAATTGGAGCAGCAGACTGTGAACCAAATCGGAAAGTTGTCAATGACTCAAGTGAGTGACAAGATGACTTTCAGGTGATGGCAAAAAGAAAGTGCTGGTGGTAGACTCATACATTCCATTGTAGGCCCAGAAGCACAAGCTTTTATCAAGAGTTTTCAGCAAATAATAAGCTGCTTATGTCCTCCTCATCTCTGGAAATGTTTATGCAGATGCTAGAAGAAAATTTTTAAATGATATAATAATTTACTCGAACATTAAATTAGCCAGCTTTTAGATTTCTTCCCAATAATAAGATGCAGCATTTCTTTGAATATACAGGGCAGCAGCTATTCACTATGGAAATGGTTACAAAATTACTATGTTTGTAATATAAACTCTGTGTATTGAATCTGAATTTTATAGTCACACACACACACACACACATGCTGCTCACTTTGCACAAGGCATTGTGTATAATCAAAACTACACTTGCAAGACCTCTTCTTTTATCATATTTAATCTTTAATAATTAATCTGAGATTATTTTATGTCAAGGACTATTGCATGAAAAAGCTTTGTTATTTGGTTTTGATAACACACATTTTCACTGCTGATAAACTGTAACTAAGAAAATATGGAAATGAATTCTGAAAGCAAAGATAAAATGGCCTGGCGTGATTTGCGTTTGGGATAATCCCTTCCAAAGCTCTACTCCATTGGTTTGGATAATCAAAAATTGATTATATTTGGAAGTTGAAATTTATATAGAAAACAAATCATCTATGGGAATTATTGATGTGATTACTGAAGAAATATTAATTGCATAAAAAGAAGCACTTTATTTTAAATTAGAACACAGTCTCTTTGTCACTGAAGCTATAATTCTAAGCAAAGTGCTTATAAAGGAAAGAGAGAATCGTGGCTTGCCCACTACACAAAATCTGTCTCTGAATTCATCACGTAGCAAATCTTGTGGCTCAATTTTCCATCTGAACATGAAGGAAATGTTGAAACATTCTTATAATAGCCCATTTTTTTTCTGCTATAATTGTAATTATTAAAAGTTGACAGGGCTCACAGGTGCAGTGGCTCACATCTGTAATCCCAGCACTTTGGGAGGCTAAGGCAAGCGGATCACGAGGTGAGCAGTTGAGACCATCCAGGCTAACACAGTGAAACCCTGTCTCTATTAAAAATACAAAAAATTAGCCCAGCATGCTGGCGGGCACTTGTAGTAGGCTGAGGCAGGAGAATGGCCTGAACCCGGGAGGCGGAGCTTGCAGTGAGCCGAGATCACACCACTGTACTCCAGCCTGGGCGACAGAGGGAGACTCCGTCTCAGAAAAAAAAAAAAAAAAAAAAAAAGAAAGCGGACAGGGTACAGTTTCTAGGTAATATGGTTTTCAAATATTGTTTGAGGGTTTCCAGAATATTGGCTAAAATAATAATGATGGTCATGTCTTTCATTAGTAAAGACAGATCAGAGCTAAACTTAGCTTCTTTTATTATTTCCTATTAATAAATTTATAATTTGTGTAAAAACTTTTAACTCAACTATGAGGGCTTCAAGAGTGTTTATTCTCAGCATTAGAATACTTTATCCATACTATTTACCCTCAAGTATCTGTATTGTCACTGATAAGAATGCCAGAATAAAGCATATAGAGATAGAAAGTCCTGATGTTTTTTCAAAATGAATATATTTATAAATATTATTAAGACTATTTTTGCCAGATTAAGTACTTAAAAAAAAAAAAAAAAAAAAAAGAAAGCGGACAGGGTACAGTTTCTAGGTAATATGGTTTTCAAATATTGTTTGAGGGTTTCCAGAATATTGGCTAAAAATAATAATGATGGTCATGTCTTTCATTAGTAAAGACAGATCAGAGCTAAACTTAGCTTCTTTTATTATTTCCTATTAATAAATTTATAATTTGTGTAAAACTTTTAACTCAACTATGAGGGCTTCAAGAGTGTTTATTCTCAGCATTAGAATACTTTATCCATACTATTTACCCTCAAGTATCTGTATTGTCACTGATAAGAATGCCAGAATAAAGCATATAGAGATAGAAAGTCCTGATGTTTTTTCAAAATGAATATATTTATAAATATTATTAAGACTATTTTTGCCAGATTAAGTACTTAATGGTGGCTCAATTCTTCCTGAAACTTCAGCAAAACCCCTTGGAGTCTTCCTTGCTTTCTCTCTTTATCATACCTCACTCATTCTGTTGAGACTATCTTGAAAACATATTTAGAATTCCATCATTTCTGAACTACCTTCTCCACCAATGCCAAGTCCATTCACCATCTTGTGTCATAAATTACCAAGAAGTCTCATTAACTTGTCCCATTACTTCTGCCTTACATATATATTCAACACAACAGGAGCGGTTTGTAGTGTCAACCAGATCATGGTACTCATCTATCTGCTTAAGCTCTCCCCTAGTTTCCTTTATCACCTATGAGTCCAGTGGTTCTCAAACTACAGTGAGTTTTAGAATCTTCTAAAGGCTTGGTTTTAATGCAGGTTGCTAGATGCTGTCCCTAGAAGCTCTGATTCTATAGGTCTGGAGTAGGGCTTGTGAATTTGTATTTCAAGTTCTTAGGTGAGGGGTGGTCATTGCAAGTGTGGCTTCTGCTGCTGATCCAGGCACCATGAAAGTCCTTACCATGACCTGTAAAATCTTACATGATCTGTACCATTATCTGTTTAATCTCATTGCCTGTTTGCCCATTGCACATTCTGCAATAACCAGCCCCCAACCCCTGTCACATTCCTGCCCCAAGGCTTTTTTCTTTGCTCTTCCTACACCTAGGATGCTCTTTCTCCAGGTATCTACATCGCTAGTTTCCTCACATCCTCTAGGTCTTTGCTCAAATATCTTCTCAGGGAGGCCTTTCCTGAATATAATGTGTAAATGCAGTTATATCTATTTCCACCCCACAGTGCCCCTGACATTTCCTACCCCCATTTATGCTTTATCTTTTATCTTTTGGCATATATATTATCTGTATATACTATATAATTTATTTACTTATCTTGTATATTTTCTACCCTCTATAAGAAAGTAAAATCCATGAGGACAGTCCTGGATTATTTTTCATTGTTGTATCTACAATGCCTAAAATAGTGATTGGCCCACAGTAAGATCTCAATATATATTTATTGATTGAATAACAAATGAATGAGAAAGTCAATAGAACACAGGAACAAGGAGAATAGACATGTTTGGTTGATATTGTCATTGGGGCAAGAAGGAAAATAATACTAATGTCTGACTTACTATTATAACTTTTCATTGTTGAATTTCATTGTTGAATTTTACACTGCAAGGTCCACATGAACTTAACTAGTCAAGCTTATGCGTGCAACCACTTGGTCAGATGATCAGCTCAGAAGCAAAAGTAGAATAGTTACATACATATTTGCTGCCTACTTAATATATCTTAGATACTATGCCAAGTGCTTTATCTATGTGATCTTATTCATTCCTCATAACTGGCCATGAAATAAGTTTTACTTAGTCATATTTCATAGATGAGGAAACAAATCTTACATAAATTAAGCAACATCCCCAAGGCTGCAGAATTCATAAGTGACCATCAAGTCCTCAGGTCTAGGTCTGTCTCTCTGCAAAGCCCACATTTTCCAGATGTCACTGGCATCATTAACCTTATGAGCAAGAAAAGAAAAAGGCAATGCAATAGTGAGGGGTTCAGAAATCATGTTTTAAAAACGTAATTATGTCTAGGATGCCCCTCCTCCAGGCATCCATATGGCTAGTTTCCTCACATCCTCTAGGTTTTTATTCAAACATGATCTTGATAAAGGTACCTGCTATGTATATCCTAGGAAAATGGAAACTCAATAACAACATGTCTTTAAATATTTGAAGGTCTTCTGTGTGGAAAATAGAAAATAAATGCAGTTACCCCTGAGAAAAAACCTAATAATAACAAAAGATAGAAATTACAGACAAGACAATGATCTTTGCAACGAATATTTTGATGATTTTTTCTATTCAGTAACAAAACAAGTGGCTGCGTTATATGCAGAGATTGAGACTCCCTTCTCTGGAAATGTTGCAATAGAAACATATGAGCACAATGCGAGAATATTTTAGATTCAATTTCTTTATTGAAAGGAAGATTAGTATAGATAGTTACAAGATCTTCTCCAACTCATTGGATCCATGAGTTCAGAGAAACTGTTGGTTCTATGAGTAATTGAAGTGACTCATTAGTTCAGTCAACCAACCCACAATTCAGTGAAAATTAAATTCATTTTAATTTTGATTGAATTTCATACTGCTGCTCAATGAACCCTCTAATTCACTGAGAAAGCAAAACAAAACAACAAAGCCTTCAGACAAAAGTGCGAATTTCCTTTTGCTCTTTGCTTTCTATTTTACTTACATCTATATTTTCACATGTTCTTCTTTACTTCTTTCTTTTGTCTGTGTAAGTGTTGTTCCTTCTTGAACAAAATATGCAAAATAGCTATTTTTGTTCTGGCTCTGACCTTTTCTATCTTCACTACTGGTCTTTTTGTTTAGTCAGCATCTTTATGTTCTTCCTCTTCGTCAGTTCTTCCCTTCAGCATGTTCACATATTCAAGTCTTTCTCAACTCTGAAATTCTTCTAAACCATATATTTTCTCTTGCATTTCCCTAAGTAGTTCCTTTTTATTTAAAGGCCAAGTTCTTGAAAGAGAAATCTATACTCCATCCATACCTTCTTCACCCTCAGACAATCCTAAACCCACTGAAATATGGTTTCTACCTCTACCACTCTTCCAAGAAATGTACCTGTGTGGGTTCAGAGGTAATCTTGCATATTCCTTCTCAAAGCTCCCCAAGACCATCCATACATTCTGCAATTCACTAGAAAGACTTACTGTACTAAGCATGTAGCTATATTCCATATGGCTAACATTTATTATAGAGTAAGGGTTTACCAACAGATCAGTAAAGGAAAATTACACAAATGGAATCTGGTGGAATCCGTGCTTACAGTTTCTATGTTCTTTCCTTTCCAGGAGAAGTCACATAGAGCACACTCTCCCTCCAGCAGTGACAGTGCAGCCACACGTGTGCAACACTCATGTCCAGGGAAGCCCAACTGAGACTCAGAGTTTAGGATTTTTATTCAGTTCTGCTCAAGTAGGCATTCTCTGCCTAGAAACTACCAGAATTCCACATTCCAGAAAGAAAGCAGCTATTCACCATTGACACATTTTTTTGCACAAACAATATAGCCAGAGCAAAACAAACTTATCTGGGAATGCTTCAGAGAGCAACTTTCCAAATGCTAGCAAAGGGCCAAGCTTACAAGCAGGCCTTTCTAAAGCTAGCCGTCTCAGGCTCCCTGTATTCTCTCTCCTGCACACTTCCCATAACTCCAAAAATTCTCCTCCAAAATCAATCCTGTAGCACTCTCTGCATCTTAAATAGTGCTCCTCAGGAAAACTTACATATCCAAATGCCTACTAAGAATTACCATTACAATGTCCCAAAAAACCTCCAATTCACCCTGTGCATATCTAAAGTTTAAAACCTTTGCATCTAGCTCTTTCAAATGTTCTCCTGGAATTCACTGCCTCAGCAAATGGTAATACCATTCTCTCAATTTATAGAGCAAGAAACTTGATAAACACCCTATGCTGTTCCATCTCCCATGCCCAACTAAGTGAATCTCTGAATCACATAGATTCTACCTCCTTAATTTCCATATAATCTGACCTCTTTGTTTTATCTTCACTGCCACTGACGTCATCCATGTTCTATGTTGTCTTATCTCATTATTTCTTACCTAATTATCTTAGCAGTCCTTTAAATGTTTATCTGACTCTAAACAAGACCACTTCAAATTTATTCTTCATACCACTTGGACACTGGACAAGTTACTTAGTCCTTCTGAATGCCCTATTTCATGTATGTAAAGTAACAGTGCTAATAGTCCTGGCCTGTGACACAATCACTATGAAAAGTAATTGAGATAGTAAATGAAAATAAGCATGCATATTAGTTATTAATGTTGTCAAAGTTTTAAATACTTTAAAAACTAAAGCATTTTTCAAAAGACAAATCTGATCATGTTACATCACTTAAAATTACCAACGGCACTAAAAGGCCCTCAGGATAGTCCGAGCTCTTTACCTGGTGCTGCCTCTCTCATAATTTCACACTGACACTCTTAGCTTCAGTCACAGTGACCACTTGAGAGTTTCAATATAGGCCAGACTTTCCCTTTTCTCTCTAAAGCCTTTCTACAGTCCTTTCATCTGGAGTTCTCCTACCCTATTCGTCTTCTCCTCCTGACCCCTTTTATCTCATAACTGCTTCTTATCTAAAAAGAATAAACCTAAAACATTATCTCTCCATGAAGATTTTCTGATCTCCCAGCTGGGTTATGTGCCTTTGATATGCACTTTCATAGCAACTGATCACTACCTCTGCATACACATATCACACACTATTGCAATTAACTGCTCAGGTGTTTATCTTTACAATTAAACCTGTGACATTTGAGGACAGAAACTATATCTGACTCAGCATTGTATCTTTGCCTTAGTCTAAAGACTGGCACAGGTAAATGTTTGATAAATATTTTCTTAACAGTAAAATCAACTGAGTGGGTTGTAACTGTAGAAACAGCTTCAAAGTTTAATAGATGAATCAGTGACTCATATCAGAAGAATCTAAAGTATAAATTAAATGTGTTTTAAAGGCCATATAGCTTTACCTTTCTAAATAGCTGAAGCTTGGATGTAGCTCTTTAGAAAATTCAAATAGGTTAGGCTAATTTGAAGGGGAAAACTCTTTTCTTGAGCAAATTTTCCTGAATGGTTGAGAATGATCTGCTTTTCTATTTTCTTCACAAAGCCCTAACTCTGTTTTAATGCTCATCAACATGGCCCAAACATCTTACCTGCTGTGCCAGAAGCCGTGAAGATAGAAATTGCAGCAGTGCCTCGTCCATAACTGGCCTGGGTCTCAAAGGACCTTTTAGTGAGAAGAGTAGCCCTAAGCATGATTGTCCATTGGACAAAGACAGAGAATCTAAGGAAAAGAGTGAGCAAGCTAACCCTTGACATATTACTATTATGGAGTGGAAGGCAAGATGGGGATTATACCCTTATGTAATATATGTGGACACTTCTAAAAATTCCAATAAGAGTCATAGAACTTCAAAAATACCAGCTGCATCTGGCTTTCCCATTCTGAGCTATCTTTAAGAAGACATAAGCAGGAATGGAAATAGAGAGTATCTTTGTATAAGCTGACTTTTACTCATCAAACTTACTTTGTAGACTGTAAAACTGATTAGGTCAGTTTAAAGTCAACTCAAAATGTTGTAAGTAAGAGTCATGGTTCCCACCCAGTTCAGTAATCTCAGTGCCTGTGTTCCATGTATTCTACCACATTCTAACACCCCTTGCCACCAGGTGTCATGGATATCGTGGTGCACTTCTCAGCAGTCCCTTTTCAGGATCCAGTCCCTTATCCCCATCCTGCAAGGGATGTTGGCTGCTGATAGCTCACGGCTGTTTCTCTCAATAAAGTGATCTCAGAAGAGGGTGCTGCCACGCCCTCAAAATCCATGGCTTGGGACAGCCTGCATCCATTGGCTGGTCAAGGAGTTATATACAAAGGGACAACTCGGAATGAACATCTCAATTTAGATCTCCCAGAATGATTCGCTGAAGCTTTTGTTGCAAATGGAGCATAGTGGGATTTCTTCTGCATACAAACATTTTTTTCTCACTTACTTACAGCTGCTATTCCCTGGAGTATACTTTCACCAAACTGACCAAAGCTTTTGCTAAGTAATATAACATCCCAGACACCTAAATTCCTTGGAGAACAGTTAAGAAAATGATGGAATCGAAGTTGCTGCAGTCTTTATTGATAGCTATTCCATCTTTATCTAGCAGATCAGGAAATAGAGACGAATAAGTAATTGAACCAAAGTGGCTTGCATTTTGGAATATAGAATCATGAAAAATCTTTATCTTTTGTGAATAAAATATAATATATACAACAATTCAAAGAAAAGAAATATAGCAAAGTTGATTTGTTTAAGTTGCTAACATGTAATAGGCACACCATATTTTCAATTACATTTTTGCCTTATAGTTAAATATATCTTTTGGTGACAGTTATTCAAAATCACAGTCACTACTGAATTCTTATTATTTCTTTTCCATTGTAGACACACCATTAATCCTCTTGGGTTTTCCTTGGTTTATCCTCTTGTTTTTCCTATATGTTAATGAAATTTTATCTTTCTGAAACATGGAATCATGTGGTCAGAGCAACTGTGGTGGGCAGCAGAGATACAACACTTTTCTACCACTACAGAAAGGTCTGCTGGTCAGTGTTGATTTAGATGGATTCATTCACACGATTAACAAATATATATTAAATACTAAGGGCTATGTTCTAGGCACTGGGTTTAGAGCAGTGAGCAAATTAGAATTGCTCATGGAATTTATATTTTAGAACTGAAAGTGTTATTTTAATTCATTTTCTCCAGATACATAACTCTGTAAATGAGAAATGAGAGGTTTAGGAAACTTGGAGAGTTTAGGAAGCTTGACATGATCTGGCTCCTGCCTACCTTCTTCCCCCTTTCCCATTATAATCCAACTATACTGTCTGCTGGAAGCTTCCAGGCACATTCTTTTTTTCTGTTTAAAACTGGTATATTTTATTTGTTGATTATCAGCAAAATGAAAACATAATATTAAAACATGAGTCTCAGAGACAGTATTGGCTCCTGAATATACATTCTTATGTTACACTTTGAGAAAAACTTTCATAAATAAACTATAATGATACAAGAGAAATTTGTCCCATTTGAGGATTCAGAAAGTAGGTGATGTTTAATATGAGTCTCCTAAGCATAAGGGGAGATGATGAAGGAGGAAATATGGTGAGAAGAGGGAACAGCAGTTGCTCATAACAGCAACCTTTTTTTTTTTTTTTGTTGAGAGCACATAAAATGTCACTGTAAGAACTTATCTGCATGCCCATATTTGAGGGCATGACATGTTCTAGGAAATATGGGAAGTCCAGTATAGCTGGGCTGTAATGTGTGTTATTGGGAAGCCACTGGAGAGGACAATGATATAAATGGTTACTTTTGAAGGAGCTTGAATATATGTTAAGGAGTTAGGATTGGATTAAGTCAGCCAGGCACATTCTTGACCCTCTGTCTCCCTGGAATCCTGAACTCACAGGAGCTGTCAGTGGCCACTCAACTAAAGAACCCCTCAGTAATTTCCTATTTCATTTAATTCTGAGATCTCTCTTGTTTATGTATTCATGTGTTCGTTTGTTTCCTTACTGTCTGGCCTGTCTGTACCGATCCCCTTTTAATATAAACACCACAAGAATCCCCATAATCTAGCTGTATGCCTGTCATAGAGTAGGAGCTCAAAAAATAAGTAGAGTAAATGAATAAATGTAGTTGAATGATGAGCCCAAAGTCATGTACCTGATTACAGTCAGAACTGGACCTGAAAAACCAAAGCTCTTGACTAGAGTTTAGTGTTTTGACCCCTATCACATGTTATATAGAGAGAATTCCCTCATATTTATGAAAACTTGCTATGCAAAAGCAAGTTTTGTTAGTCATTGGTGATAATACAGATATTAAGATGCTGTCTATGTCATGTCTATAGACTTTGTTCATTGATATTATTTTTGCTTTTTAGCGTATCTGAATCTGTCCTGTATATTACACTATTTCCTGATATTTACCACTGCTTCTTTTTGGTTTCACTTCACTTCATTAATAGAAATGGTTATTCCACATTTACACAATATATATACTTAACTTGCCTTTTAAGAAGTACCTTAGAGGCTTAAACCCCAGGTGTTTCATCCTGAATAATTAAGTGTAGAACATTGAGTTTATTTACAGAATGCCATATCTTTACTGCTTTTATTTTTCTTACCCTTGTTTTAGCTAACAACTTATATGGAAAAGTCTGTATTTAAACTGATAATCTACAAAAGAAATAGGTGAATATAAGACAGTTTGTATGTGTTACAAAATCCAAAAGCTACAAGGTAGAAATTTAATCAATTCTCAGCCCAGGTTCATAAATGACAAACATAAATGTTAAAGTGGCAAAAATACAGAGCTCTATATCTCCCTAGCCCATTGTTCTCACTCCACAAATTAAACCTACCAATGTGAAAATGCCAAATGCCCATTGAACCATTTCCAAGTTAATAACATTTCTGTATGAATCCATTTGGATTTTTCCCTCAATCTGGCACATTTAATATCATTTCAAACCCAGTCAGTTTGATTATAAATGAAATGCAGTGGCATTTCCAGGGTGCAAATTCCACAAACTGGATCCAATCACCAAATTTGCAAAAGCTTTTTCAGCATGAAGCAATTTGCCTTTGCCTACCATAATATTGCAAATGAATTTAAAATGAGGGAGATAATTTTGTGTGCCTGCACTTATTTTCTTTTCTTTAATTTTCAAGATATTTGCCTTAGGTTTTTGCACCCAGGAATGTGCCCAAAGACAATGGATGAAAAGTACAAAAACCAGTTTATCTGTATGTTACACATACAGAATTTTCAGACTATACATAGTTGATCTTGATCAGCATTTGAAAATTATGTTTTGTGTAACACTACTTCCATGGGGTATTTGTAGATATTCCATGGAAAACAAAATAAAACAACACAAGCAAACAAAATGGTTCTTTCAAAAATAACTGGGGACATGCTGCACACAATATTTCTCTATTTGAAATCTACACTGTACTTTAGCATATTAAAGACCTTGAGGATTTCTGCAGACAAGAAATTCTTGCTGGGACATCTTTTTCTGAGATATTTGTTGACCATTAGAAATTAGAATCCACTATATGATAGACCTGCCTGGATTGCTGGGAGCATGGTGGGAACATTGTCTCATAAACAAACAACCCCTTAAAAAGTGGACAAAGGACATGAATAGACACTTTTCGAAAGAAGACATACAGCCGACCAATATGCATATCAAAAAAAGATCAACATCACTGATCATTAGAGAAATGCAAATCTAAACCACAATGAGATATCATCTCATACCTGTCAGAATGGCTATTACTAAAAAGCCAAATAATAACATGCATCAGTGAGGTTGTGGAGAAAAAGGAGCACTTATATGCTGTTGCTGGGAGTGTAAATTAGTGCAATCATTGTGGAAAACAGTGTGGTGATTCCTCTAAGTCCTAAAAACAGAACTACCATTCCACTCAGTGTTCCCATTACTGGGTATATGCACAAAGGAAAATACATTGTTCTACCATAAAGACACATGCATACATCCATATGTTCAATACAGCACTCTTCACAATGGCAAAATCGTGGAATCAACCTACATGCTCATCAATGGTACACTGGATAAAGAAATTGTGGTACATGTACACCATAAAATACTATATGCGCATCAAAAACAATGCAATCATGTCTTTGCAGGAATATGGGTGAAGCTATAGGCCATTATCCTTAGCAAACTAATGAGGAACAGAAAACCAAATATTGCATTTTCTCACTTATAAGTGGTTGCTCAATGATGAGAACAGATGGGCACACAGAGGGGAACAACACACAACGGAGCCTACTTGGAGGTGGAAGGCTGAAGGAGGGAGAGAATTAAGAAAAATAACTAATGGGCACTAGGCTTAATACCTGAGGGATAAAATAGCTGTACAATAAATCCCCATAACATGAGTTTACCTATATAACAAACCTTCACATGTACCCCTGAACTTAAAAGTTAAAAAATAATAACAATAAATAAAATAAAATTAAGAAATCAGCCAGGCATGGTGGCATATGCCTGTAATCTCAGCACTTTGGGAGGCCAAGGCAGGCGGGTCACGACACAAGGTCAGGAGTTTGAGACCAGCCTGACCAATCTGGTGAAATCCTGTCTCTACTAAAAATACAAAAATTAGCTGGGAGTGGTGGGCACCTGTAATCCCAGCTACTCAGGAGGCCGAGGGAAGAGAATCGCTTGAACGTGGGAGGGGGAGGTTGCAGTGAGCCAAGATCATCCACTGCACTCCAACCTGGCAACAGAGCGGGACTCCATCTCAAAAAATAAAAAGAAAAGAAATCAAAGAAAGAAAAGTTCCAGTTGGTGTTAGAGATATCACTCTAGGCAGAGTAAGGGCTGGAAATACTTTGGCCCCCTCCGATTGGACCCTTCCAATTCTCACCATATCTCCCATTTGCAGATTGTAGCCAGAAGCCTGTAGGCACAAACATCTGGGAAATGCATTTCCCTGTGTTACAGAATATGTTATGAGAACAAGGGAGGAATTGCAAAGACATGCTAAAGACCAGCATGGTTAACATCTTATCATGGTTAGTATTTTATGGAACCCAGCTGGAAAATATTAATTTTGGTCATTTTAACCACCAATTGGTAATGCAATCAGTTTTCAAAAAATATACTTAATGATTATGATGCCACTGAGTATCTTTCATGAATAAAGCATATCTACTTTTCAAGTTTTTGCACATATATGTATGGCTTTAGTTAGGAAATATAAGAAAGCTAATGAGTACACTTATAGTTAGAGCAAGCCTTTCCAGAATCAATTTAAAAAAAATGTTTATTTACATGCCATTTTAGAGACATTCTAGCTAACCAAAATATAATTGTGTATGTTTGTATTCCATTTCATGAAGCTCAGTTACCTGACAGAGAACACTGCTTGTTTGGGCAGTGCTTTACCTCATGTGTGCCTCTCTAACTGGCCTACCATGTATTCCTGTCTTGGCTCCAAATCATAGCCAGATGGACAGTTATGTCTACCTGGTTCAAGTATGCCTGATTTACAATATTTGAAGTTGTATTATAATTTAGACTAATGACAATAACAAAAAGAATTAGATGAGGGAACATGAACAATATTATTGATAAATTATATACAGGTTTACCTAACAAACAACTTAGACACCTGGATCCATTAGCAATATGTAGGCCATCTGTGTGATCTTGTTTATATTCCAGTCTGTCTTCACCAGAGATCTGTAAACTCTCCTCCTTCCTTACCCTCAGATATTATTTTCTTTACTTCCACCTAACTGCTGATATTTATTGAAACATTACTGTATGCTAAACTTGAGACATTCCAGAACTTTTATGCATTTAAAATCCTTATTAAAACGCTTCAGGTAAGAATTATCATCCATTTTTTTACAGATGAAGATAATAAGGTTCAAAGCAGTTGTGCCATAGCGCAGTAAATATTAGACCTCATATTTACAACCATGCCCCTTTTTATACAATAGCAAATGTTAAATCACCCTATAAAAAGCCTCTCAAAGTTTCCCTTTATACTACTGGTGTGCTATTAGTCCGTGTTCATTTACACATTCGAGAAGGAATGATTGTCAACTCTGTGTCAGTCTTGCTGACCTTACAGTGACTTTAACTTTATAGTTACTAACATTTTTGTTTTCTTTTATTGATACTCTTTGCTTTGGACTTTTGAATGTACGCATGTTACAATACATAGTGGTAGTTTTGCTTTCTCCTGTAATTAATTTTCTTTGTTGCAGTTTGCATGTTATCCTTAAATATGTACTTCTTTTCTTTCTTTTTTTCTTGTTTAGAGATGGGATCTCACTGTGCTGCCCAGGCTGGTCTTGAATTTCTGGGTTTAAGGGAGTCTCCCATTTTAGTCTCCTAAAGTGTTGGGATTACAGATATGAGCCACTGTGCCCGACCTAAGTATGTACTTCTTATGACACTAAACTCAGGTAACCAACTAAACACTTAATCACCCAATTAACAGATCTTAAACTTCCCAATCCCCTGTGAAAACTTACTCTGCTTCAAGGCACCAAGATAAGTTCTCTCAGTGATTATGTTTTCCTCTTTTTGGTTATTTTGCCTAACATGGCTAGATTGGCCACATAATAAAAGTGGCACTCAATGACCACTCGAATCTCATAACCAGTGGGTAATTAAGCTGATGATCTCTTCTTTAAAATTTCACTAATTTCCACTCTGTACATAGACTGAGTCACTCCATGATGTCTGTCACTAATCAAATACTTATGAGCCAAGCTCTGCCCTAGGCATTTTCCATATATTATCTGATATAATACAACAATACACTGATGTGAATATTATTATTTCCATCTTACACTGTAGAAAGAGAAGTAATCTTGTTATAGCATGTAATAAAGTTCTTTCAAAAACCTGGGAGTCCAACTCAGGTCCTTTCTTCCTCTCATACTCACATCTAATCCAATAGTAGATTCCACTGGAGCTACCTTCAAAACATATCCAAAATCCAAATACTTCTCACTACCTTCACTCCCACCTGTGTTCCAAAGCCCTGTTATCTCCTAGATTATTCATGTATTCTCCTAACCAGTAGTTTTGCTTCTGACCACTGCCCCCACCTCTTCTCTTAATCCATACCACCAACTCCAGCTCTTCATCCTAAGTAGCAAGGGGGCAGTGGAAACAGGTAGAGATTTGAATCATAATTTGCATAATTACACATTTAAAAGAGAAATGTTTATTGATGACTCAAATTATTTTGTTTTTAAAATATATTTTATATTTATGGCGTATAGTAAAAATATAATAATTTTACATATGACTCTAGTAGGTCACAAATACTTGAATATGTATACAGAAGCAAATGAGACCCCCCCAAAAAACCTTTTATTAATAAGATATATGAACATCACAAAAGTGGTATGCGTCTTATTAAATTGCTTAATAAACTGTTCAGGCGATTTATAATTGAAATGCATATGACAGTGTTTGTTAACTTCCACTGAAGACTAGAATCATCTGGGGAGAGTTTAAAAATCCAAGTACCAAGAACATGCCCCAGACAAATTACACATCTCTGGGAGCTGGAGGTGAGGCTGAAGTACCAATTTGTTTTTAAGGCTAAGTCCTATATTCAGTTAAGTTTGTGAAGCACTGGTAAAAGAAGAAGAAGCCAGAGACATGGGAAGTGTGGATGGAGAAGGTGGGGATTAACTAGGGATTCATGATTAGCACTTAGAGTTGAAAAGAAAAAGAAGACCACCAGGTAAAGAAATTCTGAGGCAAAAAGCAGAAGGTTTGTTCCAGTCCTCCTGGGATAACCATTTGCCTATATTGCAGAACTTGTGTAAGAAAGAGACCTTGAGGTCTGTCAACTGTGAAACACATTGAGTGCCAAAATAAGGACTGGAATTCATCCTATGCATAACTGGGGAGTAGCTTGTTTACACTGACTTCCAGGGGCTAGTGCAGGATGATGTAAGAGTGGAGGAAATCCATTCAAGAGATAAAGTAGGAATTTATTGCAGTTGCCCTGACATGAGGTGGTGAAGTAGAGTAAGAAAGTTTGAGTAAGAAAGGGAGCTGAGAAAATAAATATCAATGAATATACACTTACTAAACTAAGGAAAAAATACCAAATCTTCACTTACTCCCAGCTAGGTAGACACTTTTAATAATAATTTGCAGGTAAACATCTCATTTGGAAGGCAAGCTCTTTACATCTCAATCATTAAGACTGTCTGGGCCCACTTTGAGTCAACATCACAGTGCAAAATGAAGATTTTGCAGTTAAACAGTGGGTAGTCCAACCAGTTAATTCAGGACAAGAACTCCACAAGGAAAGTATCCTGAATATTGTGCTTTCTAAGTACTTGTAACATCTTGGAAAACTTTATCAACCCAGTCCTCAACTTCTGAACTAAGCATTTTCTCCCTTTGAAGTTAGAGTGGATATATTTCTACTATCAGTTATGTATTGATTTTAGGAGGAGACAACATAAAGTATGGGAAATTCTGATAAAGTATGGGAAATTCTGAAGTTATACACAAAAAAAAGTTTCATAAGATTAAAATTAGAAAAAAGTATTTACCAGCTGTTAAAGTTGGTATTTCTGAAATTGACTTATTTAAATTCCAGGAAATATTGGGGGCTTTGCTCTTGTTGAAGAGTTGAGAGTCTCTTATGTTAGGTAATAGAGTGAATAAAAAAAAGTCTATAAAATATTATAGAGGATGAAATGAGAAAGTAAACAACATTGATTGCCTTTGAGTTGCTTACATTTTTTCACAGTGTCCCTAAACCAAAACTATAAAGGAGCTATGATTATTCCTACTTTACAGATGAAGAAATGGAGTTTAGGTAAGGTGATACAACTTTCTCAAGTGTATAAAAAGTGCCCAAATTGGATTTAAACTTAAAGATATCAAACACTAGATCTTTATTAGACAGACTCTTTACTCTTAATATTCAAATTTTAGAAGCAGACATTATTTCATCTCAAAGAACAAATGAGATAAATTACAGTTAGCTTATATAGCAATTAGACAGTCATGCATTGCCTATTGACATGTTGGTTAACAGCAGACCATATATATGATGATGGTTCCATAAGATTATAGTCTCGTATTTTTACTGTATCTTGTCTATGTTTTGATATATTTAGATACACAACTACTTATCATTGTGTTACAATTGCCTACATTATTCAGTATAGTAACATTCTGCACAGGTTTGTAGCCTAGGAGCGATAGGCTATACTATATAGCCTAGTTGGGTAGTAGGCTGTGTAAGGATACTCTATGATGTTCCCACAATGACAAAATCACCTAACTATGCATTTCTCAGAATATATCCCTGTTGTTAAGCAAAGCTTACAAATAACACATTATTGGAAAATTTGGTCATTGTGTGAACATCATAGAGTGTCCTCACATGAACCTAGATGGGTAGAGCCTACTACACACCTAGGCTATATGGTATAGCCTATTGCTCCTAAACCACAAATCTGTCCAACATGTTACTGTTCTGAATACTGTAGGCAAATGTAACACAATGGAATTTGTGTATCTAAATATATCTAAAATTAGAAAAGATACAGTAAAAATATGATATTATAATCTTGTGGAACCATCATATATATGGCCTGTTGTTGACGGAAACATGGTTATATGGCATGTGACTGTACATTAATATGACTTAAATGTAACTTTTTTGTTCTTATATCAAGTAAGCCGCTTGGCTTTTAGAAACTACATAATATATAAAAAAGAAATGAGGGCTAACAGATATTTGAAGATGATAGTCCATTCCAGTCCTTTCCATGCATACGCTTTATATTTCAGTGTATCACACTTCACTAAATTGAAATAATTGAATTTGAAATAAAAAATAATTAGTTACTACTGTAAGGAAAGCAAAAATAAACCTCTCAAAGTCATAATAAATCTATTGTTAATAATAGCTATAAAAAGTGCACTAGACTTAGGAGAAATATGTCTGTGTTTATCTATCAATTTATCTACACACACAGAGTAGTGCTTGAAAAAAGTATTGAATGAGGAAGTCATTACTTTTCACTGAAGCACATGGGAGTGGAAGGATGAAAAGTAGGACTCCAGGTGCTGCTCTGAGATATACTTGCAATCTGACCTTAGGTACTATTTCACCTTTTCATGCTTCAGTTTACTGATCTAAAAGACAAGAGATTTGGACTTCATGATTGTTAGTTTCTACATAGGTCTATAAATCTATGTAATTTTTCCTGATGGTATGAACATTGTCTGTCTTTCCAAGTTCTTAACAGCATTATATAAGCTGGCATAAGCTGGTGTTCCAGCTGGCTGACACAGGGGCTTGGGCAGTTAATGGAAAGAATCATAAAAGAATATTAATTTTCAAGTCTGGATTTTCATCATGGCATTCACTCTTGACATGCTTATAGGAATAGAGTGAAGCTACAGAGTTCGAATATGACCTAAGAAGTTTGGATCACAGCCACTGACTCTGCTGGAAAGTGTTGGGATATTTTAAATTTCTTTACTTAAAATAAAAAAAGAAAGCTAAACCAAAAATGGAGTTTAAAGTTAAATTTAAATAGGCTTAATAGTAACACATTTAGTAAAATTGCTAAATGATGATAGAAAGAGAAGTGAACTCACCTTTTTACATATATGTTCCTTCATATGCAGCCATAGAGACATTTCAACCCAATGCCACAAATAATGACTTACATGGGCATTCCCCTCAATTTTTTCATGTTTTGTCACTCATAGGTCTGTGATTAATAAATACCTCAATTACTATATTCACCCATCAATTTAGTGGTATCAACTGATATCCGAACAGATAAATTAAGAAGATGACATTGTTGAGATTTTCTGGTTAAAGTGGTGCCTTGAAAATATGCTTCCCAAAAATGCATTGCTTTTGACCTTGTGATCCATCTAGTAATTACTTCATGTAGTAAATGTATTATAAGCATATACTGAACACATAAAAAAGAAAGCAAGACTGCATAGACATGCCTTGGTATTAAGTTTGAGTCAAAAGAAAATTCAAAAATAAGAGATGTTTTTTAAAGCAATGTTTAATGAGAAATGCCTCATTAGACAACATCAGATTGGCAAAACATCAAAAGCTTTCAAATACAATCTGTCGGTAAAGTTGTAGGGAACCCATCATTCTCATTAATTACTGGTGTGAGTTCCAAACAGTACACTGAAAACAGAGGAGAAAGTAGAAATATCTAATACAGTCATGTACGCATTTACTTTTTGACTCAGAAATCTACTTCTAGGAGTATTACTCCTCCATAAAAACAAAAGTCTATGAATACAACATTTTTTCACTGTGGCATTTATTATAGGAAGACATTAGAAAAATCTAAATATCTATCAACAGGAAGCTGCTTGAGTAATCTATGTGATATTTTCCAAAAATGGTTGCTATGCAGCTGTGTTTTTTTTCTTTTTTTCTTTTTTTTTTTAAGAGTAAGAAGTGATAGCAACTGATTTGTGGTTAGTAGGTGAAAAAAATGCAGGACTCTATATATAGTAGGTACCTTTAATGTAAACACAAACATGTCTTTCTCTCCATCTATCAGTGTGTCTCTCTCTCATCTCTCTCTCTTCTTTTTGCTTCTTTTTGCAAAGTGAAATATAGAATAGGTTAACCAGAAAGAAAAGCCCAACCGGAAACCAACAAGAATAATTACTCTAGTGGGATGGTAGAAATGAAAGGAAATAAATAGGGATGGAAGTAACAATTTGTTACACAATTCATTATGTAAAATAAAGATAAATACACTATGTTAAAAGAAACTAAGGCTAAAAATCAAGGGAGATAGACTTTATAGCAAATTGATAATATATACACACAGAGAAAAATATTCAAACAACTCTTGAGTAATATTTTGTACATATATATGTGGTGATATATGTTTTAAGGTTAAAAAGAAGTGAAGAA
Source organism: Rhinopithecus bieti (assembly GCF_001698545.2). NCBI lineage: Eukaryota > Metazoa > Chordata > Mammalia > Primates > Cercopithecidae > Rhinopithecus > Rhinopithecus bieti. The sequence continues at coordinate 195,711 of NW_016824041.1, read as the reverse complement.
ATCTTGGACTTCTAATCAGTATGTTTGTTTCATGGATAACCTTGTATTGTAATTTTAAAACAATCTTGTGTTTGTTGTAAGATAAAGAAAATAACTAGATAACTAAACATCACTGTGAGAACTGAGATTTCCCAGTTTAAAAGAAAACATAAAACATGTTGGAGTACAAAGAGTAAAGTATCTTAATATATAAACTTTCTTTCAAATTGTTCTGAATTAAAGAGTATGCCTGGCAAAATTCTAATGATTATTAATTCAAGAGAAAGGCATCTAGGTTTTTATTGCACTATTCTTTTCAATTTTCTATGAATTTCACATTTTTTATAATTGAATGTTGGGAGAATTAAAAAGTAAAAAAATATTTGAAGATAACTGTATTGATTTGAACAAATCCTAACTTGACCACAAATTGGCATAAAACTGATGTCTTAGGTAAATAAGTTTTTAAAATACTGAGCTGTTCCCCTAAGAATTATATATCTTTCATGAAAGGAAGGTGGTATATGCATGTTTTAAGACCTTCTCAGGGCAAGGTGTTCAGAAATTGTATGCAATTATACTAAGAGAGAATGTTAAAATAAATCAAGGATTTCTAGATATATCTAGGTAAATCCATATATTTGAATAATATATTTTTCTTGTTCTCTCAAGTGACTTAGAATATATAGATTTTTCTGTAAATAGGTATAAATGTCATATTTCATTTCATATTTTATTTTAATTTGCAGGAATCATATGCATCTCATGCTAAGGCCATATTTACATAGGTGTCTAGTTGAAAATAATTTGCTGTGCTTTTATTTTGGTAAATTAACATTTGTTGAATTCTATTATAGTAAATACAGTAACTAAGTAAAATTTTTAATTTTGGTATGCTCTAAATAAGTAGTATCTACCAAAGATCAGCAAACTAGAATATTATTTTCTTTATTATTATTATACTTTAAGTTCTGGGGTACATGTGCAGAACGTGCAGGTTTGTTACATAGGTATACACGTGCCATGGTGGTTTGCTGCACCCCTCAACCCGTCATCTACATTAGTTATTTCTCCTAATGCTATCACTCCCCCAACCCTGCTGACAGGCCCTGGTGTGTGATGTGCCCCTCCCTGTGTCCATGTGTTCTCATTGTTCAACTCCCACTTATGAGAACATGCGGTGTTCGGTTTTCTGTTCTTGTGTTAGTTTGCTGAGAATGATGGTTTCCACCATCATCCATGTCCTTTTAATTACTGCCATTCAAGCTAGCCTGAGATGGTATCTCATTGTGGTTTTGATTTGCATTTCTCTAATGACCAGTGATGATGAGCATTTTTTCATGTTTGTTGGCTGCATAAATGTCTTCTTTTGAGAAGCGTCTGTTCATATCCTTTGTCCAATTTTTGATGGGGTTGTTTTTTTCTTGTAAATCTGTTTATGTTATTTATAGATTCTGGATATTAGCCCTTTGTCAGATGGGTAGATTGCAAAAGTTTTCTCCCGTTTTGTAGGTTGCCTGTTCCTTCTGTTAATAGTTTCTTTTGCTGTGCAGAAGCTCTTTAGTTTAATCAGATCCAATGTGTCAATTTTGGCTTTTGTTGCCATTGCTTTTGTTGCTTTAGTCATGAAGACTTTGTCAATCTCTATATCCAGAATGGTATTGCCTAGGTTTTCTTCTTCTAGGGTTTTTATGTTTTCAGGTCTTATATTTAAGTCTTTGATCTATCTTGAGTTAATTTTTATATAAAGTGTAAGGAAGGGATCCAGTTTCATCTTTCCACATATGGTTAGCCAGTTTTCATAGCACCATTTATTAAACAGGGAATCCTTTCCCCATTGCTTGTTTTGGTCAGGTTTCTCAAAGATCAGATGGTTGTAGATGTGTGGCATTATTTCTGAGGCCTCTATTCTGTTCCATTGGTCTATATATCTGTTTTGGTATCAGTACCATGCTTTTTGGTTACTGTAGCCTTGTAGAATAGTTTGAAGCCAAGTAGCCTGATGTCTCCAGCTTTTTTTCTTTTATTGCTTAGGGTTGTCGTTGTTATGCAGGCTCTTCTTTGGTTCCATGAACTTTAAAGTAGATTTTTCCCCCCAATTCTTTGAAGAAAGTCAGTGGTAACTTGATAGGGATAGCATTGAATCTATAAATTACTTTGGGCAGTATGGCCATTTTCATGATATTGATTCTTCCTATCCATGAGCATGGAATGTTTTTTCATTTATGTGTGTCCTCTCTTATTTCCTTGAGCAGTGGTTTGTAGTGCTCCTTGAAGGGGTCCTTCATATCCCTTTAAGTTGGATTCCTAGGTATTTTATTCTCTTTGTAGCAATTTTGAATGGGAGTTCACTCATGATTTGGCTCTGTGTTTGTCTGTTATTGTTGCATAGGAATGCTTGTGATTTTTGCAAAGATTTTGTATCCTGAGACTTTGCTGAAGTTGCTTATCAGCTTAAGGAGATTTTGGGCTGAGACAATGGGGTTTTCTAATTATACAATCATGTCATCTGCAAACGGAGACAATTTGACTTCCTCTTTTCCTAACTGAATACCCTTTTTTCTTTCCCTTGTCTGATTGCCCTGACCAGAACTTCCAATACTATGTTGAATAGGAATGATAAGAGAGGGCATCCTTGTCTTGTGCCAGTTTTCAAAAGGAATGCTTCCAGTTTCTGCCCATTCAGTATGATATTGGTTGTGGGTTTGTCATAAATAGCTCTTAATATTTTGAGATAAATTCCATCAATGCCTAGTTTATTAAGAGTTTTTAACATGAAGGGCTGCTGGATTTTTCAAAGGCCTTTTCCACATCTATTGAGATAATCATGTGGTTTTTGTCATTGGTTCTGTTTATGTGATGGATTATGTTTATTGATTTGCATATGCAACCAGCCTTGCATCCCAGGGATGGATTCAGTTTGCCAGTATTTTATTGAGGATTTTTTGCATCAATGTTCACCTGGGATATTGGCCTGAGATTTTCATTTTTTTGTTGTGTCTCTGTCAGGTTTTGGTATCAGGATGATGCTGGTCTCATAAAATGAGTTAGGGAGGATTCCCTCTTTTTATATTGTTTGAAATAGTTTTCAGAAAGAATGGCATCAGGTCCTTTTGGTACCTGTTGTAGAATTCGGCTGTGAATCCGTCTGATCCTAAACCTTTTTTGTTTGGTAGGCTATTAACTAATTGCTGCCTCAATTTCAGAACTTGTTATTGGTATACTCAGCGATTTGACTTCTTCCTAGTTTAGTCTTCGAAGGATGTATGTGTCCAGGAATTTATCCATTTCTTCTAGATTTTCTCGTTTATTTGCATAGAGGTGTTTATAGTATTCTCTGATGGTAGATTGTATTTCTGTGGGATTGGTGGTGATATCCATTTTATCATTTTTTATTGCATCTATTTGATTTTTCTCTCTTCTTTATTAGTTTGGCTAGTGGTGTATCTATTTCATTGATATTTTCAAAAAACCACTTGTAATATTAGTCTGAATCAAATTCTATTTTACTAGTAATTTCTGTCATCCTGAGGATTCAGTGTTACATTACTAGAATGTTATTTGTGAGTCTGTGATTGTTACACTGTACTTTTCCTTTAGTCATGCTTGTTGGTATATAATTTACCATGGGTCTGTCACGTTTCTACAGTCTTGCAAATAAGTAATTAACTGCCCTTATTATACACTATCTTTTCAATAATTTTGATGTAGCAAGCAACCTTGATTGATAGAGATAGTGTCTCCCTCTACGTCAAAAAAAGGGAATTCTCACTGTGCAGTAGAATAATGTCTTCCTCCAAAGCAAAGGGCCTCAGGCTTACTGCCCATTAAAAATAATGTGTGCTCCCTAAGCTTAGAGTTTCTCTCCTGCAGTGAAGCTACTGCGTACAAGCACTTGTTTGAGCTTCTTCACTTCACCCCTATGCGACTTGTGGGTAAAGAGGTATTACACAAATACCCTACTCATGCCGCTTGTTTTTAATGAGTAATAATGCCTTTTATCTCTGACCCAGGTGGTTTGTGTCTGTTTTCAATACTTATGAAACTGGTAGCATCCATGAGTACTACTTGTTATTAGGTCAGTGCAAACGTAATTGCTATTTTTGCCATTACTTTTATGAAAAACTACAATTACTTTTGCACCAACCTAATACCTTACAAGTAGTGCAAAATCTCAGAGCTTTCATAGTTCCTGACAATGTCCTGAAATATAATTTACAGAATTTGGGAAAACTTTCTTTCATAGTCATATCTAATGAAGATTATTAAAACACACATTCAGGCGAGAAGAAAAACATCAACATAGCAAATACATATAGATATACATATAGACATTGATAATTTACTATATATACACATACATCTTTTAAAATAACTTATTTTCAGAAAATGTCTCCAAACCAAAATTTTGAATATTTTGGTTCATTTAAACTGTTATGTTTTTTCACTTAACATACTTTAGAAATAATTGAATATTATAGTTCAAAATATTATAATGGCCTAGATACTAAAGGTAGAAATCTCTAGAAAAAATAATGCTTGATATAAATAAATAAATGCTTGATATAAATAATAACATTTTAAATATTATTTTACTGAAAAGTAAGTTATGATTACTAAGTTAATAGTATTGTTCATAGAAACCTTTACATTTATACTTTGCCATCTACTTTAAAATATATCATTTTATTTGTCTATGTTGCTATTTTAAGGACATTTCAAGACAGTCAGTGTCACTTAATGATAGGAATATGTTCTGAGAAATGTGTCATGAGGTAATTTTGCTGTTGTGTGAACATCAGAGAGTGTACTTACACAAACCTAGATGGTATATCCTGCTACATGCCTAGGATATATGGTATCGCCTATTACCCCAGGCTACAAACCTGTGCAGTATATTATTGTACTAAATAGTGTAGGGAACTGTAACACAATGAGAATTATGTGTGTATCTACACATATCCAAACGTAGAAAAGGTACAGTAAAAATATGTCATAACTTTACAGGATCCCCATCGTATCTGCAGTTCACTGATGAATGAAACATTATGTTGTGCATGACTCTGCTGTAAATCTCTTCCTGGAAGATCCAACAATTTCTGGTACTACAGAGGGTCATGTTATTAAAAGAGCATAACAAAGAAGAACTTGTTTAAAAGAAAAAGATATATTAGAAACGCTCAACTTTTAATGCCACATAACTGATGGCCATTATCCTTAGTAAACTCAGGCAAGAACAGAAAATTCAAACACCACATGTTCTCGATTGTAAGTAGCAACTAAATAATGAGAATACATGGACAGAAAAAGGGGAACGACAGATACTGGGGCCTACCTGAGGGAGAAGGGTGGGAGGATGGAGAGATTCAGAAAAAGAAAAAGACTTTCAGCTACTATGCTTAGTACCTTGGTGATGAAATAATCTGTACATCAAACCCCAAATCATGAATTTAACTACATAATAATGCACATGTACCCTGAACCTAAAATAAAAGTTAAAATACTAAAAAATAGTAAGTTTAATACTTTTACCATTTGGGCTGATATAAGTTGTGCTACTAATATAGACGCCCCCACACTAATATTACAACAGGTGCCAGCATTATCTGTTATTTAAAAAAAAAATTAGGCTAGAACATTTATTTCCATATTATTCAGGACTAGATAATGGAGATGAACCTGTATTTTGTCATTCATAAACTTTTCTTGCACAGTGAAAAATCTAAGTAGAAATTACTATCATTGATGGATGTTTTCTTAGATATTTAATACAAATTTAAAAAATACTTTATTAAAGATTTATAGAAAAATTCTTCACATCAAATATATCTATATGCACAACCTTATTCTGGTTTATTAGTCCTCCTATTTAGCAGTAGATGACTCTTTAAACCCAAGCCCTGTTCTCTGCTGCTGCCTTAGCTTATGCCTTTCTCCTGCTTTGTCTGTCTTTATGCCACCAATATCTATCCACTGTTAAGCCTCTTCTATGCCTTTCTCACAATTATCTTTGAACAAATTGTATAACTAACGGCAGTGTCCTCTTTTAGATGAAAGATACATTCTAAATATTTTAGCTTGATTTAGGTCCACTCTTTCTTTCCAAAATCTCTGTATCCACCCAACATTTCCTTAATATGTCATCTTAAATGCCATATATTCTGTAAAGAATGTCACATTCCTATATACAGAAGGACTTGGTCCATCAGCTATGTTCCCAGTGAACTCTGTACCCAGTCCATTCTATCATGAATACCATGAATTTCAATCAGCATTTTGGCATTGAATTCTGGACTGAGACTGGTGCCTGGATGCTAGCATTTTGGTAATGGTGATTTCATCTGGAAATAAAATTGAGCTGTTGGTAGACTCAGAGGGAGGTCATTTGGTTTGTCTTTTTCAAAACAGAATACATAGCCTATTCTGGCAGTATCAGTGAAAATATAAAATCATTATTTTAATATCTGAAGTAATGCAAATAAATTTTCTAAAGAAGGACTTAACTTGAGCCACCACCAAGGTCTGCTGACCAAGAAGGTAGAAAATTTTGAACAAGAAGGTAGAAAAATTTGAAAATTTTGAAGAGACATGCACCAAGGGCAAATCTGATGAAACAACTCAAAGACCACATTCTTGAAACTGCCTGCTCAAGCATCCACAAAATCTTTCCAAATTATTATTTAGGAAAACTCTGATCTAGAGAAAATTGCCAAGTACAAATACAATTAACAATTTAGAAAAGAATCAACACTATGTAGTCCATACTGTATTCCAAGAACTGTTATAATCCTTAAATTATATTAACTCATGAATTTTCCAAAAATACCTATAAGGCAATTATTACCTAACTTATAGGGTAAGTTGCAGTTGCAGAGTAACCTATCCAAGCTCACACAAAGAATGGCAGAGAAGAGATCGAACCTAGCAACTGGCCTCAGAGTCAACATCTTAATGTTCAAACGATTCTGCTTAAATATAGAATACACATTCCTGAAAATTCTGTCAATATTGGGTGGAGAGTCTTGAGAAAATTGGGCCAAATCAAATGAAAAATAATGCAAAAGTAAGCATTATTTCTTTGGCAACTTTACATATCGGCACATTTAGATATACCCTATTTTTTATAAAAGCCACAAGCTTTTCCATGTCATGTGCAAACCATAATTAATATAATCTGTCCTTAATTACTGGTCATGCATTTTGTGCACAGATACTCTTAGAGATAAATTGCTGGGTAAATGAGGATGAACATTTAAAATTTTGGTACACATTGATGAATTACCTTTCCTTTAAAAATGAACCAATTTACACACTGTAAGCAGTAGCATGCATCTCTCTTTTTCCTACACATTATTCAAGATAGGGCATCATTAAACTTCAATCTTTGTCAATATGATATGTGGATAATTATTTCCAATAGCTTTAATTAATATTTTAAGAATTATGAAGTTTGTTAATTATCTATTGCTATGTAACAAATTATCCTAAACCTCAGTAACTTAAAACAACAAACATTTATCATCTCCCAGTTTACATGGAAACAGGTGGAACAAAACAGGTGCAGGTTTGCTGGGGGCCTTTCCCATAGGCTATAATCGAGGACCTGCAGTCATCTAAGGCTCAAATAGAGGAGCAGCTGCTTCCAAGCTCACTATGTTGTTGCTGGTAGGCCTTGGCTCTTTGCCACATGAACCACTCCCCACGGGATGCTCAGAGGTCCTCATGACATGGATGGTGGCCTCAGGATGCTCAAGGGTCCTAGTGACATGGATGCTGGTGATCTGAGGGTCAGGGAGAGACAGAGACGAGAGAGAGAGAGAGAGACAGACAGAGAGAGAGAGAGAGAGAGAGAGAGAGAGAGAGAAGAAAAAAGAATAAGCCATAGTCTTTTTGTAACCAAATAATGGAAGTAAGATCCATCATTTTCGACATTTTCTATTTGTTAGAAACTAGTAACTAGGTCCAGCCCACACTTAAGGGAAGGAGAATATACAAGGATGAAGACCATTAGTAGTCACCTTAGAACATATGAAGGATGTAGGGCATTTTTTTCTATGTATTTGAGTGCTTATTTGTGTCCATAAGGACTCTTTTAAATGCTTATATTTTTAGAATGATCTTATATTTTTAGAATGATGTTTTATGTTGTCTGAGTTTATTGCAGGCCTTCTTCACTTTTGGAATATTTTCAAAACTTAGAAACTAATAAGCTTTCTTACATTATTGTAAAGACTATTTTTATATTTAAATATTTTACCCACCTGAACAATTTGGATGGCATCTAGAATGAGGTAAAGATACTACTGTATTTATTCTATCCAAATGGTAAGCCAGTTCTCTCAAAACTATTTATTCATAATTAATCTTTCTTTGCCCTGATTTGAAATGCACAATGACAGTATTTTACCCCTTTACATTAAAAATAAATAAGTTCTCCTTAAGTTCTTGTAATTGTTTGATACTACAAAATAGTTTTAATAGATAAGAACAAGTCTTGTTTTTCTGGAATGTTTGGAAAAGATCATCTAACTCTACATGTCAAAGAATCATTCTGAATCTTGAAAAGAACATATACATTGTCCATGCTATCATGCCTCATGTAGCCTGAACTCTTTGGAAATTAGTTACTTAACTTATATAGGTATAACATTTATATCTACTAAATGAAGCAGTGTTTCTTAAACCATCAGCAGTCCCTCAGTTTTTGTAACTGAAAAAATATTTCATAGTCAAAATGAGAAATTAATGTGTTTTTTGTAGACAAATTGTTTATACATCAAGATCCTTACTCCTATTCACCCAAGACCTAGGAGTGTTGTAGAGGTGAACTATTAGGCCTACTTGACAGTCATCATTTGTCAGTTACATACTTATTAATTGAAAAAGTAATCAATTTCCTTCAGTTTCTCAATACTCTCAGCTATACAACTTGTCTTCTTGCTGAAAACTCCATTCAATAAAGTGGGTATTATTTTGTATAGAGAAACATGATGGGCTAATAATGGCATAATAGGTTTTATAATTCTGTGGCATGCTTTCACAAAGTGGTCTACTGCCCTGCTCTGAATGGCAGGGTTCTTATTACCTGTTATGTCTTAGTAGGTTTTGTGTTACTATAACAGAATACCTGAGACTGGGTAATGTATAACAAAAAGAAATTTATTTTTTTATAGTTCTGGAAACTGGAATGTCTAAGGTCAAGGTGCTGGCATCTGGCAAGGGACTTCTTCCTGTGTCATCCCATGATGGAAGATGGAGATTGAGATCGAACTCACTTATTTATAATAGCATCAATCCCACCCATGATGATAGAACCTTCATGGCCTAATTATCTCATCATCTCTTAAATATTCCACCTCTTTACAGTGAGCCTGGGTGACAGAGTGAGACTTTGTCTTAAAAAAAAAAAAAAAAAAAAAAAGACTTTAAAATATTTTACCTCTCATTACTGATAAAATGGCAATTACATTTTAACATCAGTTTTGGAGGAAATAAACATTCTGTTGCATTTTTCCCCTATACCCAAAACTCATGTCCAACTCACATACAAAATACCTTAATTCCATCCAAATGGCCTCAAAATTCTTAACTCATTCCAACAACAACTTTCCCTCCAGATGTAAGCCTATGAAATTTAGTAAAGTCCTTCCAAAATACAATGGCGGTTCAGGCGTAGACATAGATAGACATTCCTATTCCAAAAATTGAGAAGCAGGAAGGAAAAGTAAGGGAGTAATCTTTCTCAAGTAAGTCTCAAATCCAACAGGTTGGACAATATCAAATGTTAAGGCTTCACAATAATATTCTCTGATTCGATGTCCCACCTTCTGGACACATTGGAGTGGAGATTAGGCCCCAAAGGCCTCCGGCATCCCTGCCCACATGGTTTTGCTGGGCTCAGCCTACACAGTAGCTGTCATAGATTGGAATCTTGAGCCTGCAGCTCTCCTAGGCTGGCATTGCACATTGGTAGCTCAACAGTTCTGAGGTCTTGGGGGTGGTCCCACCCTTATAGTTCCACTATATCTAGTGTGGACTCTCTGCAGTGGCTTTAACCTGCAACACATCTCTGCCTAGGTTCCCAGGCTATTGAAAATATCCTTTGAAATCTAGGCAGGGGAAGCCACACCTTCACAGCTCTTGCATTCTGTGTGCTGCCAAATCAACTATACCTTGATGAAGGTTTATGGCTTGTACCTTCCAGAATGGTGGGATGAGCCACACCTATGCCCAGTTGAACCAAGGCTGGGGCAACCAAGGTGTGGGGAGCAGAGACTTGAAGTGGCCCTGGGTCATAAGCTCCAATGTCCCAAGGGTGCTCTAAACCTATCTGTTAACATAATTTTTCCTGAAGGCTGTCACTGTAGGCCTGTGATGGGAGGGGCAGTACTGATAATCCCTAAAGTCCCTTTGGGAATTTTTCCTGATTGCCCTGGTGAATAGCCTCTGGCTTTGTTTTATCCATACTAATCTCCTTATCAAATGGTCCTTCAGCTGCACCCTTTATTTTCTCTCCAGAAAATATTCTTTCACTCTTTACCATGTGGCCAGTGTGAGAATCCTTCAAATTCCTAAACTTTTGTTGCCATTTAATTATAAACTTCATCTTTGTATCACCTTCCTCTTCACTTGTCTTACTAAATGCAGTTAAAAGAAGACAAACAGCACCTGATGCCTTGCTTCTCAGATACTTCTGCCAGCAGATACCCTAATTCATTGCTCTTAAATTCTGTCTTCCATAAAGCCTTCAGCTTGGACACAATTCAGCCAAGTGATTTGCTGCTTTCTAACAAGGATGGGCTTGATTCCATTTTCCAATATCTTGTTTCCCCTTTCCATCTGAGACCTCCTCAGAATGGCCTTTGCTGCCAATATTTCTTTTCTTTTCTTTTTTTTTTTTTTTTTTTGAGGCGGGGTCTCGCTCTGTCGCCCGGACTGGAGTGCAGTGGCCGGATCTCAGCTCACTGCAAGCTCCGCCTCCCAGGCCCACACCATTCTCCTGCCTCAGCCTCCCGAGTAGCTGGGACTACAGGCACCCGCCACCTCGCCTGGCTAGTTTTGTATTTTAGTAGAGACGGGGTTTCACTGTGTTAGCCAGGATGGTCTCGATCTCCTGACCTCGTGATCCGCCCGTCTCGGCCTCCCAAAGTGCTGGGATTACAGGCTTGAGCCACCGCGCCTGGCCGCTGCCAATATTTCTAACAACATTCTGACCAAAACCATTTAAGTAATCTCTGAGAAGTTTCAGACTTCCACTACAGCTCTTCTCTTCTTTCAAGCCTTTACCACTGTCACCCTTAATGTTCCATTCATGGAAATGAAGACTTTTTCCAGCATTCACTTCAAAATTGTTGCAACCTCTATCCATTACCCAGTTCCAAAGCTGCTCCCACATTTTCAGTTATTTGTTATAACCATACCTCACTCCTGGTATTAGTTTTCTGTCTTGTTTCATTTTGTGCTGCTATTTACAGAATACTTCAGTCTGGTTAATGTATAATAAAGATAATTTTTTCTCACATTTCTGGAAATGTGATTTGGGAAATCCCAAATCAAGGTGCTGGTATCTTGCAAGGGCCTTTGTACTGTATCCTCCAGTGATAGAACATTAAAGAGCAAGAGAGGCCCAGGCGCAATGGCTCATGCGTATAATCCCAACACGTTGGGAGACCGAGGCAGGTGGGTCACTTGAGGTCAGGAGTTTGAGACCAGCCTGGCCAATATGGAGAAACCCTGTCTCTACTAAAGGCTGTAATCCCAACTACTCAGGAGGCTGAGGCAGGAGAATCGCATGAACCTGGGAGGTGGAGATTGCAGTGAGCCAGGATAGTGCCATTGCACTCCAGCCTGGACAACAATAGCAAAACTCTGTCTCAATAAATAAATAAATAAATAAATAAATAAATAAATAAATAAAAGAGCAAGAGAGGGAGGACAAACTTGACCTTCTATAATGGCACCAATTTCACCCATGAGGATGCAGTCCTCATGCACTAATCACCGCTTAATATTTTCACTTCCTAATATTGTTAAAATGGCAATTGAATTTCAACATGAGTTTTAGAGTAAAACCATAGCATATTGTATTGTTCTCAGCTTCTTCTAAAAATCTGAGACTGAAAGAGTTCTGTTCATTATCCAATTAGACTAGTTTATTTGCATTTTTTTATTGTTACTATACTTACCTTACTATTATACTTATCTTGCTTTATGACCATCAATGATTATGTCATTTCATCTATATGACTGTTACTTTCTTGAGATCAGGGTGCATTTTATAATTTTTATATGCTCTGCAGAGCTTAACACAGTGCCTTGCACATAGTAGACAATGAACAACATTTATCAAATAAACTAAATCATAACACACAAATTGGTGCATACTGTCTATGGATGAAAAACATATCTTTTTGTATACTGAGGATACATGATGTTTGATGTTCCACATTATTTTTTTGCTTAATTCATGGTCTATTTCAGCTGGAAATACTCTCTGTCAGAATGTAAAAGAGTTTAAACTTCTATTTGGAAAGAGACACTGAATTTTTTGTAGCTGAAAACTTGAAGAGTTTTCTGGTTGTAGATACTCTTTGCCCAGTACAATTATGTCAGGTAGCTAGAATTTATAGTAAGTCACATACATAAACTCCCTGACTCTAATGCTGTCATCTTTTTTCACACATTTCCTGTCTAACGAAGTAAAGTTATCATATTTATCAAGTTAATGTTTGAGGAATGACTACATTGTAGGGCTTTATTGATGGTGATTTTTGCCAATGGCTTGAAATTTATTAAGGCTCCAAATAAATTCAAGCACATTAGATTCTAGTTTAAACTAACATTGACTTCCAAAGTTGTGCCCTCCTCTTAAATTTCATGATCCGGGGTCCATAGCACAGCATTATAGCATTATAATATTCTATCATGAGAGCAATTTCAGAAATTGTGCATACAATATGCACTCAGTATAAAAAATTTAAAAATACAGCTAAATTTGGAAGAGAAAATAAAAATGAATATAGTATTTTGGTGTTTTCTTCTAGATGTATTTATTTGATATAATACGAATATATAATGTACATATACACTTATTCATTTAATGTGTCATGAGCATTATTTTATGCCAACTGTGTCATGAACTTTACATAATCAAATATACTTCTTAAAAACCAAACTCAGTAGCTTCATCAGACTGAATTGTAGCATATTTGTTTGCTCAATTCTTGATTTTTGACTATTTAAACTCTTTCCAGATATTTGTCATTATGCAAAATCTTGCAATTAACTCATGTGCCTAGGTCTATACATACACACATACACACACCCCATTGTAATATTCCTGATGCACATTGCTATAATTATTTGACGTAACTATGTTTGTTTATGTTAAAAATCTATTCCCTTTCCTTTACTCCATGATTATAATCTCTCTTCACATTACTATCAGAGTAACCTTTTTGTAATGTCATTTGTATAATGCCATTCTTAAGTTTAATAATCTGAAAGACTCCATTGTCAACTTACATGCTCCAAAGATGAAACCATCATCCTAGCCTTTATATTCTGCCTCCTCCCAATTAAGATCTCTTGATTTTTACCTGCAGACTTATCTCTTTTCCAAAATATCCAAGAAAATCTTGAAGATTTTATGCTTGGAGGCATGCATTTCCCTATAAATGCTATTAAAATTCAGTACCTTCCTCCAATGACCAAAAGAAAAGATGTAGGTAATTTATGATAAAGCAGAATTTGAGTCTCACATAGTCATAAATTCAAATTGCTTTGTTTGAAATAGACATGATTTGGCTGATGTGAGCATTTCACAAAATAAGTGGTAGGAGATAGTTTTGATAAAAAACAAACAAACAAACAAACAAAAAAACTAGTACCCAGAGGAAGCATTTAATACTACCTTTTAGATATAAAAGCAAAAACTGACGGGCAGAAGAATAAACTCACTTTTTGTACTGCTTAGCTATGCAGTCTCTTTCTATGGAAAGCAGTAAATATTGATTATAGGTTAAAGGCAATTAAAATAATGGACCTGTAGCTGGCAGCCATGCCAGCTAGTTCTTGGCACTGACAACATTTACCACATAAGCAATGACTGTCAAATTTAATGAGCAAACACATTTTCCAGGAAAAAGCATTTAATATTCATTTGCCAAGCACAGGCTATATTCAATTTGTTGGTTAACACTTCACAAAATAAAGACACGATGCAGAAAATGTTGATTTTAAAGAAAGATAAAGAGGACCTTTTAAAATCCATTTAAAGTTAAAACCTTTTCACAGACTGTGTAAAGGTATAAAATAAAGCTTCTGTCTCAGTAGAAGAAACAGGCTCATTTATGCTGTCTAAGACTATTATGCAGACCCTTCTTTCAGGTCATGGCACTTTTGCCAATTTGGCACAGAGTTAAGAAAAAAGGAACCCTTGTTTTCACGACCTATGCTTGTAGGATAAAGATTGCTGTTATTTCTTTCCAAAACTTTTATTTAAATTTTTTTCTTGATATATTTATTTAGCCCACCATGCAAGGGTTTCAAAAACACCTCTTGCCCCCATGCATCAGGTGAATAACTATTGGCATTAAACAGAGGATCCATAATTTTTTCAAAGACGGACCTGGCTTCAAATTGGATTCAATTAGAAGAAAGTTCTTTTTATCACCACCTGGGAAATAAGCTAAAAGTAATTAGAGAGAGAAAGGCAGGAACATGCTAGGACTATGAGCTAGAAGGAAAAGCCATTGACAGATGAGTAATACCTGGATAAAGACAATTAACATAGATTATTATGTGAATTCAGCTGACTATAAATTCAGCAAAAATTTGTCTTAAAAATATACTAAGAGCAATTTCAGACTAGAGGAAGACACTTTTATATAATCACAAGACATTCAATCCCTATAATGAAGGGTAAAATATACTGGTATAAATGGAATTAAAATAATAACTACTATTTTGAACATTTGCATAAGAGAAACATTATATATATTTTATAATTCATGGAGAGTACATTTTATTTTCAATCACTCCTTACATGCACTGAAGCACAAAATTCTATTAATTTTACTTCCATCATATCACTAGTATCTTCCCCCTTCACTCCATTTCCTCTTGGTATTTCTAGATCAGACCTCCATCATCTCTCACTCAGAATATATTAAAATGTCTTCTTAGCTGAATACCATTTCCCCAGTCTTGAGAACTCCTAATTCATTCTCTACAACACAACTAGAAAACTCTTAGTAAAACTTTGTACCTTTGTAGGTAACACTCCAGCTTAGCAGTTATCAGTGGTATATTTTACTTTCAGTGAGGACAAAATCAATGTTGTGGCATCTGAGACCTTTCATGATGCAGACTTTGCTTACTTTTTCGGACTCTTGCCACCCAACTCTATCTCAAATTTACTATCCATATATCATCTCTGCCAAGTCACCTGCAATTTCCTGAAAGCCCCAGTTTCTTTCTCCTCTGAACACTTGCCTATTCTATGCCTTCTGACACCATTTGTTTACCTGTACATTTTGCCCGAATTCCTCTTGATTACCATCATACTTCACTTTATTACACTTCACAGATACTGCATTTTCTACAAATTGAAAGTTTGTGGCTAACTTAAGCAATACTATTGGTGCCATTTTTCCAACACCATCTGCTCACTTCATATCTCTGTGTCACATTTTGGTAATTCTTGCCATATTTCGAAGTTTTTCATTATAACCGGTTATAGTGACCTATGACCAGCAATCTTTGATGGCATTGTAATTGTTTTTGGGCATGACAAACTGTGTCCGTATAAGGTGGAAAACTTAATAAATAAATGTGTGTGTTCTGACTGTTTCACTGACCAGCTGGTCCCCATCTCTCTTCCTCTTATTGGAGTTTCTGATTCCCTGACACACACACAAAAAACAAAATTGAAATTATGTCAATTAATAACACTACAATGGCGTCTAAGCCTCCAAGTAAAACAAACAGTTACAAGTCTCTCGCTTTAAATCAAAAGCTGGAAATAATTAAGCTTAGTGAGGAAGACATGTCAAAAGCAGAGATAGGCAAAAGCTAGGCCTCTTATGCCAGACAATTATTCTAATTGTGAATGCTAAAAAATGAGTTCTTGAAGCAAATTAAAAGTGCTGCTCCAGTGAACACACAAATAACAATAAAGCAAAATAGACTTTTGCTGATATGGAGAAAGTTTTAGTGGTCTGGATAGAAGATCAAACCAACAACAGCATTCCCTTAAGCCAAAGCCTAATCGAGAGCAAGGCCCTCATCCTTTTCAGTTCTGTGTAGGTGAAAGAGGTGAGGAAGCTGCAGAAAAGTTGGAAGCTAGAAAAGGTTTGTTCATGAAACTTAAAGAAATAAACTATCTCTCAAACATAAAAGTGCAAGGTGAAGCAGTAAGTGCTAACCTAGAAACTGCAGCAAGTTATCTGGAAGATCTACTAAGATCATTGATAAAGGTGGCTATGCTAAACAATAAATTTTAAATATAGCTGAAACAGTAAAATATAGAAGATGCCATCTAAGGCTTTCATTGCTAGGGGGAGAGATGAATGCCTGGCTTCAAAGTTTCAAAGGACAGGCTAGCTCTCTTGTTAGGAGCTAATGTAGTTGATGACTTTAAGCTGAAGCCAATGCTCATTTACTATTTCAAAAATCTCAGGGCCCTTATGAATTATGCTAAATCTACTCTGCCTGTGCTCTGTAAATAGAGCACAGCCTGAAGGAAAACACATCTGTTTACAGCATGGTTTATGAATATTTTAAGCCCACTGTTGAGACCTACTGCTCATAAAAAAAAAAAAAAAGATTACTTTCAAACTATTATTGCTAATTGACAATGCATCTGGTCAACTAAGAGCTCTGATGGAAATGTACAATAGATTAATGTTGCTTTCATGCATGCTAACACAACATCCATTCTGTAGCTCAAGAGTCATGGAGTAATTTTGAATTTCAAGTCTTACTGTTTAAGAAATACAGATTATAAGATTATAGATAATAATTCCTCTAATGACTCTGAGCAAAATGAATTCAAAACCTTTTATAAAGGAGTCACCATTTTAGAAGCCATTACGATAATTTGTGATTCATATGAGGAGACCAAAATATCTACACTGACAATAATTTGGAAGAACCTGATTTCAACTTTCACGGATGATTTGAGGCTTCAGTAAAGAAAGAGGTGAACCTTTTAGCAAGAGAACTAGAATTAGAAGTGGAGCCTGAAAATGTGACCGAATTGTTTCAATCTCATGATAAAACTTTAACACATGAGGACTTGCTTCTCACAAATGAGCAAAAAAAGTAGTTATATGAGATGGAATTTGCTCTTCATGAAAATGCTGTGAACTTTGATTAAATAACCAAAAATTATTCTGAATATGCCATAATATTAGTTAATAAAGCAGTGGCAGGTTTTGAGAAAACTGAATGAAATTTTGAAAGAAATTTTACTGTGGGTGAAATGCTAAAAAGCAGCATTACATGGCACAGAGAAATATTTTTGTGAAAGAGTCAATTGATTCAGCAAATTTTATTGTTATTTTAAGAAATTGCCAAAGCCACTTCAACCTCTAGCAATCACCATCAACAATGAGGTAAGACCCTCCACCAGCAACAAGTTAAGGACTCCTGAAGGTTCAAATGGTTGTTAGCATGTTTTAGTGACAGAGTATTTTTTAATGAAAAAATGTGCATTTTTAAAGATATAATGCAATTGCCCATTTAATAAGACTACAGTATAGTGTAAACATAACTTTATGTGCACTAGGAAACAAAAATATGTGTTTGACTGACATTATTTGCAATTATTGTAGTGACCTGGGACCAAACTCACAATATCTCTGACATATCATTATAATTTTGGATTAGTTTCAGGTTTCTTCTACTATATCATAGCTTTTCATAATTACTTTTAATTTGGGTTTGTTGTTTCCTTTAGAGATTCCCATAATACCATCCCAACCAAATTCTCATAATACTTATTCCAACTCTTTGATGGTCTCATTTGAAGTCATGCACATAACTGAATAATCAGAAATGAGGAAGGCACTGAATGTCCAAAGACATTTGAAGAAAAGTACACACAAAAGGAATTTGAAATATGAAAGCAATCTCTGTCAACATTATAACTTGTCTTAAGCATTGCCTTGGTGACTAACATAACAGTGTATGTGGGAGATATTGAGGCTTTAGGCTGTGAGTCAAAAGAGCAGGAAATATTGATTGATGTAAAACAAAGAGAGTAATAAAAATGATTTATTAATTTGTGAACTAAAGAGTAAAATACTGAAGAGTAGAAAGCTCCAAAGTATCCAGGTTTGGTCAAAAAAAAAAGTTTTTTTTTTTTTTTTTTTTTTTTTTTTTTTTTTTTACAAGCTTACATAAGTTAACACAATTTCCTTTCATGAACCACTCATGGGAAAACAGGCTGTATTAGTCCGTTCTCACGCTGCTATAAAGAACTGCCCAAGACTGGGTAATTTACAAAGGAAAGAGGTTTAATTGACCCACAGTTCTGCATGGCTTAGGAGGCCTCAGGAAACTTACAATCATGGTGGAAGGCACCTCTTCACTGGGTGGCAGGAGAGTGAATGAGTGCAAGCAGGGGAAATGTCAGATGCTTATAGAACTATCAGATCTCTTGAGACTCACTAATTATCGCGAGAACACCATGGGGGAAGCCATTCCCATGATTCAATTACCTCCACCTAGTCCCACCCTTAACACGTGGGGATTATGGGATTACAAATTCATGGTGAGAGTTGGGTGAGGATACAAAGCCAAGCCATATCCCAGGCTACATGTTTTACTAAACATCTTAATAAAGTGTGTAAACTGTTATTCATACCACTACTATGCTGCTTTTACAAATGTAACAGTCTTCATCAAATACATTTATCTTTAAGTGTCTAATAAATTAAGAGAGCAGTGCTGTGGGAAATGAGAAATCTTTAAGAAGTAATTTGCTTATCCTAGCTAAGAAGAGCAACGTGACGACTGAAGTATTGCTAAACAATAAATGCCACCAAACTGTTAATGGATAGGTTTAGAGTAAAATTTTTAAAAATGATTTTAGTACGTGGTTTAGAATGATCAGTGGCATCTTGTTAGTCAAACCTCATGCATGCCTAGAGCGCTCCATAAATTGGTACAAACCATCACCCTAATTGTGTTTATAACATTTCCCCTACGTATTTTTTTCAGCTTACATTTATTCACTCTCTCATGAGCAGAGCTTGTGCTGACTTCCATTGATAGCTTTGTTGACACATTTGTCCCTGCATAGAGTGATGTCTACCTCTCTCTACATAGTTCCAAACACTACTGGTATTCATGTCCCAGTTTAAATTTTATATTTTTCATAGGTCAAATTTTGGCCAATGCCTATTGAAATGCTTTCTTTTTGCTCTGAACGACATACAGTTTGAGTTATCTTTTCCTTTAGTGTCCTACATTAACTATAACCAGACAAAAATGACAAGTCTTTTGTATTATTGGCAAATTGAGTCTAAAAGAAAACTCAAAACAGGGATTTCAAGAATATTTTAGCTAATCATAGTATTTTATTGCTACCTGGGGTGATTTTGTGAAGGAAATTACTTATGAATGCACACATTCTGCTAACAATTTTATAATGAGCAAAATACTTTTAAGGTATTACCTTATCATTTTAAGGTATTTGTTAAAGCACTGAGTAGGCTGCTGTGCATGCAGAGATGAGGTACTCCTATCATTCTTTGCCCAATCCCTAATGAAACGAATTTGTCCTACTCTAAATTATTGTAGGATGGTAGATCTTTGTATCTAATTACCTATAATAGCTACAACTATGCAAACGTGAGATTGAGTATTGCATGACTTATATACTGGTTTATAATTTCAAGTGAATAGTTTGAATATATTTTTGGCTATTCTAGTATCATCAGAGTAAGTTTTACTTCTTTAATGATTCTATGAAGGAAATCACTTACAGATATACTTATTCTGTGAACAATCATGTAACTAGCTGATTATTTTAAAGGGATTCCCCTAAAGCACTGAGCAGATTGTTATGCATAGAGCAGATGACTCTCCCCTAAATATTAATCAACTGGTATACTGAATTAGGTAAGTGGTGAACTGAAATATAAAAAGGCCTCTTCTGACTCACCATGTTGAAAGAGATCTGGATATGAATAGTACTGTAACAATAATGTCCATAGGACCTTTAGCTCTTCAGTGAATTTCATATCAAAAATCTGTGGTTATTTTCCATTAAGTGTTGAATATCTCAGTTGGCCATGTCCCTAAAAAAAAAGGCTGAGAAATTAGTCCTGTCTCTTATCTTAGTAATTTCAAGAAGTGGCTGAGGTTGACATCGGGAGACTTTCCAATTTTTTTTTTCCTCACAGTCAGAAATCAAAGATGTCTGAACTAAGCAAAGGTGCAATGAAAGCACAGGAAGAAGCAGAATGCCAGATGACTCCATCAGGACACTCAGATGGTTTGATGTGTGTTTAACGTTTAGGCTAGATAGGGGATATTTCTTATTTCTGAGGCAAGTGGCATAGTACTTTCACTGAAGAAAAGTGACGGGGAATGAAAAGAATGTGCTCTGTTGGGAGAAAAATGAGTCATTCATTATCCACCAAGAAATAGAGAGGAGAGATCATTCTTGTTAGTAAACATGCTTTCTCTTTGTTTTCTTTGTCTTGTCTTCTTGTCTTATTTTTAAGTGCTCTCTCTCTCTCTCTCTCTCCCTCTCTCTCCCCCCCCCCCTTTGTGGTTAGTGCTAACAGGGTAACATTGGGTGGTTGGTACCCTCTGAAGTGTCACCCATCTGAGGTCTTTAATTATCAAATCTATCATAAGTGTAGACAACTCTGCTAATAGCTTTTATGATGTCAAACAGGTTTCCTTACACAGACACAGACACAAATATGCATAGCTATGGTAATTCCTTAATAACTCAATGCATGGTCATGTCTTTACTTTGCTTTATCTCAGCTGACATAGTAGTGTTTAACAATACTCAGTTGAAAGTAATGAGAAATTGGAAGTTGAATTCTACGTATCCCGCTGCCACGTTTCTCTATCCCGATGTGTTTTCAGTGTCGTTTTTCACAATTGTAAAGTTTATATAGAAAGAAACAACACCATCTAAACACTATTAAATTGGAGCATTCCAATTAAGAGTTTCTCAAAATGTGTCTTGCAGAGCAACAGTCTTGGGCTGCTATTTGAGGAAATAGTTCCATTGTCTACTAACTGAAAAATTATAAATTTTATGTCTCCATTCATAATGTATATTAGCATATTGCAATATCTGAGAAGTCTTTCAGTAAAGACACCTTTATTTAATTCAGCATTTTCCAAATTTACTTGATGATACAACTATTTTATTGCACATAAAAATTATTATTGTCTTACTGAGCTAGTGTTACTTGGGACATAGTGAGAGAAAAACTGCCGTAATTTCTCCTTCATTCTGCAGCTAGCTGTTTTCCAAAAATGCAAATCAGTTACATTGTTCCTCTACTTGAAATATGTCACAAACTCCCCATTATCTGCAGGGAGATAAAAATCTAATTTGCTTAACAGACAAAGCCTCCACATCTAATATTCAGCCATCACACATATGAAATTATAGATATGCTGAAGTGACTCTGTGTTTTCTGATCATTCTGTTTACTTCTTCTATCTTTGTGTCAATACACATTTTTGCCTCCTCGAATTTTCTTTTCCTCCTCGTAGATAAGAAAAACTTGTTTATCCTTCAAAATCTAGCTGAATCACTGTGTTCCAGAAATCCTTCCTGATTATTCTAGCCAAATTTACACCAAATCTGTGATTTTTATCATGTAGCTGACTGAGCTAGAAATAACACAATTCCTCAAAACTGTTCTTTAATCTTAGGACTTTTTCATATCTCCACCCTACATTCCTCCACTTGATAAGATTTACCTTATCTGCTGTCTATTAGACTAGGACACCTGCGTTTTGATTGATTTCTACTTCGTTTTTCAACAGATACCTTAAGCTTAACGTTTTTATTGAAGATCATTTTTTTATTCCTGTTATCCTTCTGATCATCTAATGTTTCCTATATCAGTCAATATGGTACCACATTTCAATGATTGCTGTAACAGAATACCTGAAACTGGGCAATTTACAAAGGAACTAAATTTATTTCTTGTAGTTATGGAGGCCTAGAAGTCCAAGGTTGAGGGACCACATCTGGTGAGAGCCTTCTTGCTGGGGTGTGGAGGACTCTGCAGAGAGTCCTAAGGTGGCTCAGGGCATCATGTGACAAGGGGACTGAGTGTGCTAGCTCAGCTCTCTTTTCCTCTTCTACTAAAGCCACCAGTCCCACTTCCATAATAACACATTAATCTATTAACCTATTAATTCATGAATAAATTAATTCATTCACAAGGACAGAGTCCTCATGTCCCACTCACTTCTTAAAAGCCCCACTCCTTAACACTGCCACTTTGAAAATTGGATTTCAACATGAGTTTGGGAGGAGACAAATACTAAAACTATAACACAAGACACACAAGCCAAACATCTGGAAATTCTGCCACACTCTTTCCTTTCCCTTGCCCCCATCATGAGTCAGATACTACCTTTCTGTAATCCACTTATCAAATAGCAACCAGATTAATCATTTTTAAACACTCCCAATTTACAACTGCTGCTATTGTTTCCACTTACTCAAAGGATAAAATCCAAATTCTTAACATAGCCTAAAAGCTGCACATTTTTGCTCCTGTCCACCTCTCCGGCATCATCTCATACCACTATTCAAATTTCTTCTTTTCTCCATATAGTATAATTTATTTATGTGCTTAGAAGAGCTATTTGTTGTACATATACAAATTGCTAAAAAACTTTAAACCACTGCTAATTTCCATTTGCTTTCTTTCCAAGTCGCCAGAGCTATCTCATTTGTGGACTATTCTAAACAGCAGAAATGTCAAAATGGCTTTCAAAACAAGCTGTAAAGAGGTTTTTACAAATTTTGCTTAATAGTTGTAACAATACAATAGGAAACAGGGATTACAGCATATTAACTGAGATGAATATAGAATTTTGTTGCTTAAAAATTCAGATATCTTAGTATTTTTTAGCCACTGGTAATCATTTTATATTTCAGAAATAAAAAGTTGGTCAAAAGGAAGATTTTGAAGGTAAAATACAATAATACAAAATTTTAAAAAATTACCAATGACCAAAAGAAATACAAATTTTCATTTGGACAAAACTCTAGAATTTATAGAAACTAAAATGTATTCTTAATAAAAGTCTCATTTTTAATAAATGCTTATTTTAAGTCTTACATAACTGTATATCTTCCTGAGTTTGAGATTTTTTTTAAAATTTCAACGCTTATTTTAGATACAAGGGGTACATGTGCAGATTTGTTATATGGGTATATTGCACCAAGATAGTGAACAGAGTACCCAGCAGGTAATTTTTCAACCCATGCCCCCCTTATTCTCTCCCCTACTGGTAGTCTGCAACATGTATTGTTTCCACTTTTTGTGTCCATGTGTGCTCAGTATTTAAGTGAGAACATAAAAGTATTTGGTTTTCTGTTCCTGCATTAATTTACTTAAGATTATGGCCTCCACCTCCCTCCATGTTGCTGCAAAGGATATGATTTTATTCTTTTTTATGGCTATATAGTATTTCATGGTGTATACGTGCCACATTTTCTTTATCCAATCCACTATTGATGGACACATAGGTTGATTCCATGTATTTGCCATTGTGAATCATGCAGTGCTGGACATATGAGTGTATGTGTCCTTTTAGTATAATGATCTATTTTCCTTTAGATATACACCCAGTAATGGGATTGCTGGGTCAAATGCCAACTCTGTTTTAAGTTCTTTGAGAAATATCTAAACTGCTTTCCACAGTGGCTGAATTAATTTACATTCCTACCAACAATGTACAAGAGTTCCCTTTTCTCTGCAACCTCACCAGCAGCTGTTGTTTTTGACAATTTCTATTTTGACTACAATTCTATTGGAATTTTTCTAACACTTTGAGCTATGGTCTCTTCTAGCATGGGAGCACTGAAAATTCTATTACTTCTGCTTGGAATACTCCTTTAATTGATCAAACAAATAATCCAATTAACTTCTATACTCTTTCATTAGCTTAGATGTGTCTATATTATGCTTCTTTACATAACATTCTCCAACATCTCTCTGTCCTGGCTGTAGAATATTAAAAAGTGGAAATTATGTCTAATGCTTTTCTTTAGCTTAGTTTAGTTATCAACCAAAAAAACATGAAGTACTCAGTAATTATTTGTTAATTAATATATTGTTCTAATTTTCAGTCACTATGCTGTCTAAAGTTCTGTTCATTTTAAAACCACTTGTTTTGCAAAAGGGCAAATATTCTTTTCTCTTACTAGTTTTTCTAGTGGTATTATCAACCGCAGGCTAATTTCTATGTTAATTTCTTCATGTAACCATTTCCAAGACTCAGGTAGTATAAACAGAAATCTAAATGTATGTAAGTAGCAAGAGAATGGTCTAGGGAGTATAAATGTTCATGAGAGACATTTTTTAATGGAGTGCAGGCCAAGATAGTGGATCATCTCTGTTGTGAAAGCATGAGTAGCTAGTTTCTGAAGGGAATTTAGTTCTTATTTCCCTTATTAGGGCAGATGCCTCATTTTCCATTCTGTAATGTTCATTAAAATTCAAGGATATTGTTATTTATTTGAGCTAGCTAACCTTCTGAGGACAGCTCCAATGTCAGATTGTGACCATTATTGTGGTCTTATGGTAATGCATTTGAACATTTAGATAAAATGAAATTTCCAGAAAATAGAATATGTCAAATTTACAGAGAAAGAAAAATGTTTTAATGCCTATTAAATGAATTTAAGGCATTACTAATAATATGATCAAAATGTTATCATTACTAACCCTAGAAAGAAAACCCCAGGTAAAAAGGCAAATCACTTCTCTCTGTCACAAATTGTCATCCAAGAAGATTTACTTATTGTATTAGTCTGTTTTCACACTGCTGATAAAGACATACCAGAAAGTGAGCAATTTACAAAAGAAAGAGGTTTAATGGACTTACAGTTCCACATAGTTGGGGAGGTCTCACAAACATGGCAGAAGGCAAGGAAGGGCAAGTCACATCTTACATGGATGGCTGCAGACAAAGAGAAAGAGCTTGTCATGGAAACACCCCTTTATAGAACCATCAGTTCTCATGAGACTTATTCACTATCACAAGAACAGCACAGGAAAGACCTGCCCCCATGATTCAATGATCTCCCACCAGGTCCCTCCCACAATATGTGGAAATTATGAGAGTTACAAGATGAGATTTGTGTAGGGACACAGAGCCAAACCATATCACTAATGTAACAAAATATGGCTTTTTCTTACCCAAATGTTATTTGTGAAATATCAGAATTCTATCCGACTTATTTCAGGAATTTTTTTTATAACCTAAATGCTACTAGGTTTACTCTTTTAGAAAAATTTATTTTTGTATTTATATGAATTAAAGTGGAGTGAAGGAAATAAATAAATAATGTTATGAATCTTAAATCCCATATCCCTGTTAATTCTAAACCTATTGCTTATGAAGGCGAGTAAATAGTTTTACCATCCTGAAAGCTAAAAATAACCATTCCTTCCTGGATTCAAATTTTAAAATCAGTATTTATGAATTGTTAATTCTTTTTTTAAAGAAGTTGAGTTTTGCATATTTTCTTCAATTTTATTTATAAAATTAAAAGTAAATAAATTCTGGAAATATACCATAATAAACTGACTATTAAAATATTTTCTAAAATAAACACAATCTATTTTTTAGACACCAAAGATGTCTGTTATATAGGTAATTGGAAAGAAATATGCATAATGGTCCTGAGAATATCTAAATCATATGTGTTCTTTCTCTTTGTACTGTGTTATTACTAACATGGCAACCAACATGGGTCTCTGCTTTAATCACTCACCTGACATCAGCATATGGGATATTTGTCCCATCTACATATCAGCATTTTCCAGGCACCTGAAGAATGGGATTTAACATTTAGCAGAATAACATTGAGTATTTTGATCAATTTAAAAATTCTAACAATTGAATTTCCACCTCTACTTTAATTAGATGAAATAAAGCATGAGAAACTATACTGTAGAGAATAATTATCTAGTGGCTCAAGGAATTTCTTAATGATTGAACATTTTGGAGTAGAAATGTGTAAATTTATTATTTCTGTTTATCAACTTTTTTTTTTTCTCACCTTGAGATTTATTTTCTTTAGGAGCACAAATAATCTAAATAATATCATAGAATAATTAGTGTAGAATGGCTAATTTTAATAATATACTATTCAGAAATTCTAAGTAATCTGTTCCAAATAGTCATATTGAAACTCCTTGTCTAGGCCTCTGTATTTCATAACACAGTCGGATTTTTGGCTAATTGTAACTACCCAGTACTGATTTTTTAACTACTTTCATTCTGTCATGAAAACCTATTATTTTACTCAGATTAAATTACTGCTTCATCAAACCCCATTTGCATGTGATAGTCATGCTACTGATAATAAGAGCTAACATTTGAGTAGCTTTTATGGAAATTTAGCATTTTTAAATATGCCACCACCTTTGAGCCCACCATCAATGGCATGAGACATAAAAGGCAGATGTGTTAAATATTCTCAACTGAAGGATAAAGACATTAAAGTTCAGAATACTAAAGTGACTTGTTTAAGGCATAAAACTAATAGGTAATGGAACCTAGACACATGTACTTTTCACTGATACTATATTGCCTGTATTCTCTTTCGCTCACATTTTCTTCTGTACTGTCATTACTAATGATTGTATAAAATAACTTTTGAAGCACAATAGTTTCAGAGACATCAATTAATGACCCTTATAGTCCAATTCTTTTTCACATTTTAGACTACGGTTTTTAAACTTTAAGAAGTAATACTTAAGTTTTCTTGAATATAAAATGTCACTTATTGAAGGTGGGAAAATATTAAAAGCGAACTTATTGACTGCTATGTCTTTATTCCATCTTCCATGTTTTCTCCATCCCCATCTCCACCCCATACATGGTGTTTGAGAAATTAAAGAGAAAATCAGACCACTAGCAACAAGCAGTGCTTATTTAGAATATTCTAAATATTTACCTAAAATTGTTTATTTATTGGAAATCTATTCTAATTGCATTATTGTTTTAGGTAAGCTTAATCATTTAATACATTATAATAATCAAAAAATTTACAAAAATGTCATGTTAATAAGTAGTGTGTGATGTCTTTTATTTTAATCTGCATTTCAACAGAATTCACCCTTTCTGACTAACTTCTCTAAAATCTACAATCATTAACCCATAAAAAGTTGACTCTGTAGAATATATGACCTAGCTTTTAGCCCACAGAAATTCAATTGAAGGACAGCTATCAGAAAACAAATTTTAAACAGAGGTACAGGTCTCCATGGTAGAGACAGTCACTCTGACCTGAAATCCTGAATCTGTATCCCTAGGTAAGTATGGGCTTCTTATCGTGGACTGATACAGAGCCCTGATTAAATGTTGACTCTGGGTGGAACAATGTCACACAATCATGGCCTCTAAAGTGTTTACTATCTAGGTGGAAATAAGGAAAGACAATATAAATGTTCTATTTTACTGAAGTTATGAAAACGAAAAGCTTATGAAAAATTTATCATGGAAGGATTTTCAGGGGATAATTGATTTTGAAGAACAGGCTAGACTACATAGAAACATAATAAAAGAGTTCATTTTTCTCCTTTCTTCAGAAACTCAAACTTATTCTAGCCTCCATCCTGCTTTTAGTTGGGGGGCATATTTTACATTTCTAATTTGATCAATACATTTAAAGTAGGAATTTATCACTGTCGGTACACTAGTGCCATCCTAACATTCTGAGTCAATATGCATTTGAAAAATTTTATTTGCCATTTGAATACCTAAAATAATCACAATGTACAAAATCCAAAATGTGAAATATAAAAATTTAGTTTTTCTCACTTTCTTAACCCAAAGCTATCAAGGTCCCTGTTGTGGAAATAATTATAATAAACTGTATTTTGAAGATTTTCTTAAGTATTATTTGCATTCTCTAGCATGTGCATTCAAAAATGGCAATTAACAATATGTTTTGAAAATTCTTCTACTAGTTAAAACTTTCCTTTTATAGAAATTTAGTATATTTACTATCACCACATTTTTGGAAGTGCAATACCTTCAACTTTAGTAACTCTTAATAGCAATATTAGAAACAGGAAGGCCGAATATAGCATTAGAAAATGGAAATAAATAATGGAGAAGTAGAGTTTTTTTGAATGAAGATTTAGGAAAAATAAAATAAAAGAGAAAAAAATAAACCTAGGCCCTAAACTGCAACTACTGCATTTCGCAAACCAAAAGGAAGGAACTAAGAACAAGTGTCTTGGTAATGATTTCTTGCCAAAAACAATGAACCACTGACAGAGCAGAGGATTAGAAACATATATTTGAGGCGGGGCTATGGTGGCTCCAAGCCTGTTTATCCCAGCACTCTGGGAGACCGAGGCGGTGGAGTCACATTGAGTCACGGAGATCGAGACCAACTTGGCAACAGTGAAAACCCCAGTCTGTATTAAAAAATACAAAAATTAGCTGGTTGGTGGCCAGGTGTCTGTAATCCCAGCTACTTGGGAGCTGAAGCAGAGAACTGCTTGAACCTGGAGGGGAGCCGCAGTTGAGCTGAGATCAATGACTGCACTCCAGCCTGGCAGACGTGTGTACACCATCTAAAATACAAAATTTATAAAAATTAAAAGTAAATACGGTATGGAAAATACCATATAAACTGACTATTAAAAATTGAAACTTTCTAAAAATAGACACAATCATTTTTTCAGGTACCAAAGATATCGTTATATAGGTAATTGGAAAGAAATATATATATATATAATAATATATATATATATTATATAGGAGAGAGAGAGGAGAGAGAGAGAGAGAGAGAGAGAGAGATGTTAATCTGTGGCTTTTTCTATCACAGGACTCCATTGTATTCTGGAATTGGCCATCTAAAACTCTGTATATAAACTCAGATAGGTATTTAACATAAACATGTTGTAATGAATATTTGCGTATTCTTCCTCCCTCAAATTTATGTATTGAAATCCTCACCCTCATGGTTTTGGTATTTAGAGTTGGGACTTTGGGAAGATGACTAGGCCATGAGGCTGGAACCCTTATAAACTGGATGAGTGCCACTAGAAAAGTGACCCCAGATAACTCATTTTCCCCTTCCACCATGTGGGAACATAGCATAAGGGCTGCCTTCTATCTGTGAGCCAAGACGTGAGCCCCCCACCCCCGACATCAAAGTGCCAGTGCTTTGGTTTTGGACTCCCCAAACTCCATAACTGTGAGAAATGAATTTCTGTTGTTTATAAGCCACCCAGAATATGGTATTTTTTATAGCATCCTGAATGGATTAAGACATGGGCCCATAAGCAAACACTTACTAACTTAATGCAACACCAACACGTGCTCTTTGTTAAACTCATGAGACGCAAGAGCTTGCAAAGTTTCTAACAAGGAAAAGAAGGCTTTTCCTGAAGGATTCCTTTTTATTGGTTTCAGGACTCCCCCAGATAGACTGGGAAGACACTCTCTCAGCCATTCCATGAATTTATTGAAGCCTGTAGACAATAAAACGAAAGTGGCTGATGTAGCTTCTCGTATGACAACTTTTTAGAATTGGGCACCACAGTTATCTTTGGTAGGGAAGGGTGAGGTCAGCTCTTGATTGAGTGATTATTCTGCCTGAGAAGGCTTGTATGTGGGCAATCTCTGATGTGATTGAGTCTTCCCCAAATCATACTCGAGTCACCTCTCTTCTTCCACAATTCATTTGAGTTGGTTTTGACTTCTGTTTCCCTGGCCACTCCCATTAGGAGTCATACCCAGCTTGTCTTAGGGAGAAGTGCCAGTTACTGTGGGGTGCTGCTTCTCTCAGGGACAACCAGAGTTATCAGGAAGTGCTCTCTTTCCCCACATTGCTGCAAAGAACCTGAAGGAAATTCTGACCATCTCCTGGCCCTCTATGACCTGCTCAGTGTTCTGATGAGTTCTTGTCCTCGGAACAACTATATCTTTTCCCTTCTTCACCTGCATTCATTTATCTGCAATGAGGGGTTAGAGTCTGTAGCTCTTTTGGCTTGAACTACCCTTAATTTGTTCTCCTCTGATTTGGTAGAAAAGGAGAAAGTATAAAGCCTGCCTTTGTTTTGTCATACTTAGTGAGTACAAGGGTTTCTAGAAAGGTGAATGGAACTAAGGAAAATAAAATATTTTTAAACTCTAACTTTTGAACCAGAAAATTGGCATTTAATGAAATCAACACAAATGCCAAACACAGATTACTATTATTACACATTTAAGAAATTGTACTTGTATAATGTTTAAGAACATAGAAAATACTTTTCCTATGGTTTCATATGTTTACTGAGGACATATTTCTCTAATCCTAGTTTTTAATAAGGATTCTTTATTGCTTTTTCTTACAGTAGAAGAAGTAGAAGCGTTTTCAGGAACCGAACTCTTCTGATTGTGGTGGGACTTTTAATCTCATCTCCTGCTGCTAGTGTCAGGCCTAATGTACAAACATTATAGATAGTGCTCACTCTGGCAGTCAATACTATTTTGTGTTAAAAGAAATTCAGTAAAAGTTTAATGCACTTACATTAGATCTTTAAGCCTTGTAGTATTACTTGGTAGTAAAATAATGACTATGACATAAAACTACATTAAAAAGATTTAGAGTTATGGGGGATGTAAATATTAAAAAAAAAAAAAGTATTGCTCACATTATGGACACAGAGCAGGGATATTTGATAGGATTGGAGGAGACAGAATATCAGAGAGCCCTTCAGGAAAGGATGTATTTGTGGTCATTCTTCGCATGCAAGCAACAGTAGTTACCTAAAAGAAGGAGACACACACGAAGGGTATCATTTATTTAGGCAATAGTATGAGTGAAGTGTTTGTATATATTTGGCATTTCTCAAGAAATTTGATGCTGCTTGATCAAAACTAATGAGGTGGAATTGTTGTCAGACAGACATGAGAGATAAACAAGGGTCAGTTCATAGTGAATTTTTCATGTCATAGAGAGATACTTAGTTTATTACTTATGTAGCCTACGAAAAGAAATGAAAGAATTGTATTCAGGTTGAAATCAGACACAGACTTGTTTGTGGACTGGCTGAAGGATGGAGTAAGGCTGAGGAAGAAAGTTTCGAGTACTGATAAAAACCTGTGAGTTTAATTTTGCCAATGTCCATTTAGAAGTACAGAGAGATCTTTAATTAGATGTGAACATTACTAAAGTAATATTTCCAGGTTTAAAAGATTAGTTTTCTAGCAAATATGGCAAGAGTGCGTTCCTAAATGTCGACAAGAAGATTAACCAAAGTAATGTCTTTGAAAACTCTAAACAGTCCTCAAGGCACCATTTTAAAATGTAAAATATTAGCTTGAATGCTCAAAATGTAATTTCTATAAAATACTTTTTAAATGAAAGAAAAATAAGCTATTGTTGGTTAAATGAAACACCAATCACTGCTCTAAGCTCAACTTATAGGAAAGTTTACTAAATAAAACTCTGAAATAGATTACGCAGGGAGGGCATATTCTTTCTAACACTAGATACATCTGAATATAAGACAGGCAGTCATTTCTTTAAGCTGATTTATGTATCTCTGACTACTGTAGTAAATTGGAGAAAAAAATAGCCATTTCTGCTCTCTTTCTTTTCTATTATTCTATTTCTGTGACAGCAAACTCGCTTTCTATATTAAAGATTTTTGAATATAAATTTCAAAGAAAATACCTCATGCATTTGGGAGGCAGCCTTGTAACTGACACTGAGACTTTTCTATTTTTTAATGCTACTATATGTAGAATACATATTTTAATAATGTGTTTCTATGGGAAGGAAATATTTATATCAAAATGCATACAAAAGAGTACACTTTTTCTTCACTGTTTTATCCAACTGTTTAGTAAGCAGTAATTTAATATGAAAATAAAGTACATGTTATTTAATTCTAAAATGCTTCTTGGCCTTTCTGATGATAGGTTGCTGGCTTTGAATAGAAGCTGAGTTTAAAAAACAGAATTACTAATTCCAATTTAAATACTACCAGGCATTTTGTAATTACCAACAATAGCACAGTAAGATTAGCATTGTTGATCCCAGTGCAGTGGAAGAAGAGCTGTATAGAGCCAGAAGCCTGGGAGAGGAGTGTGTCAGTTCTACACAATATGCCTTTGACAGAAAAGGGGCAGGCAGGAAAGGGCTGGGTTGTAAGAATAGGTGTTACATGGGCCAAGAATCCAACAAAGGCACTCCAAAACTACAATCAGTCAGAAAATCAAAATCCCATCATGGAGAAGAAAAGCAGATACTGTTGACATGAGGATGTACCTATTTATAAATAGAACAATTCTGCCCACGCCATCTTTATCTCTTTGTTACATGTATCGGGCTGTTACCATTTCATGGGCACATATTTGGTCTCTGAAAATTATTTATTAAAGTGTAAGAATTTAACTACCAAGATTTAACTACACTGCTAAATCTCATTCCTTAGGAATTAATATCCTGAAGCAATTTCAAGTGGTTCCTTTATTTGTGACGATTGAGAATACTATATAGGGGTTAGAAAAAGTAGAAAGCATCAAGGAAACAAGCAATCCAATTTCAAGAAAATATACCTCATTTTCATTACTAATAGCATTGCCTACAATATGGTAAACATAAATGAATATTCCATATATGATAGTTTACCTGTAAGACAGTGGTTAGGACTTCTGGATCAAGATGGTAATCCCACAATTCAAATTTTCTGCCCTTCATACTTCAAATCACATTGAGGTACAATAAAAATAGTAACAAAATTATAGCTGTGCTACAAAACAGAGAAGAGGGATATCCATCAAAAATAACATTTTAAGATTTGTGTGGTTTATAGCAGACATTATACAAGGGACACTGGAAATAGGCAGCAAACTAGCATTGTAACTCTTGTGGAGGAAGACATAAGTATCAGAGTTAACCCAAATGAAAACTGGAAAATAAAAAACCCAACCTCAGAGTCAGCAAGAGCTGGGAGTAGGAGTAGGCCTCAGGGCAAGTAACAGGATAATTAATTGAAAAACAGCTAGATCTGAGCCAGCACAGGCTCAGGGTACAACAGCAAAACTGCTGAGATATTTGCTGCAGGAAAAGCTTAGTAAACACTGCTCTATAATTAATTGTTCAGTGCAGTCTACTTTCAGGGGATCTTAGGACGTGCATTAGATGGGAAAGGGAAGAGGAATAGAGTGCTAGATGCTTAAGACACACACCAGGATAGAGAGGGAGAGAAGCAATGAGGGAAAGGCCGTTCCACCCCACAGCAAACAACACCAAAATTCTGTCTCAAGCTAAGAATCTTGCATAATATGGCAATTGTGAAAATATTCAATTTACCTGGATTATCCCAATCCATTTTTCCTGAAAGAAAACCAACTCTTGGTACAACCTGTCATACATCGGCAGAGGCATATAGTTGGAGCCTGTATCAGAAGAGGCCTGAAGGAAAAATAGATCCCCATATCTAGTGAGTCATTTCATCTTAGTTACCCATGCCAGTAAGGCTTACCAATCTATCTGTATCTGTTTATCTCAATCTATCCACCAAATCTCTCTAGATACTGATAGTAACTGATGAAGCATCATCTATATTGATGTGTTCATGTAAACATGAACATATATAAAAAAGCATATAAAAGAAAACAGAATCATCAGACATTTATGAGAATACAATATAATAAAGGGAAGGCACTTCAGGAAAAAAAAAACTAAATAACTGAGTGGGAAAATTGAGCTAATGTTAAAAAAGTTTTAAAAAATCCAAGTTAGCATAGTCAAGAGATTCAAAAAAATACTATTTTCATAAATGTAAAAAAAACTCACTTCTCTAGAATAGAAGCAATCACAAAATTAAAGAAAATTCTCAGTATTAAATGTTTACTGAAATAAAATAATAATAATAATTGAATGATGAAATAGTAAGAGACAATATAACCAAAAACTCAGTAATCTGTAACATAAACTCTTCTTTGACCTCTACCAAGGAATTTAAGTAATGGGAATTATAATAGAAAATGAAAAGAAAATATTATTTGTAAATTCTAGTATTTGTTAGAATATATATAATTATATATCTAGTATTTATTGGAATATATATAATTATATATCTAGTATTTATTAGAATATATATATATATATTTGAGACAGTCTTGCTCTGTCTCCCAAGCTGGAATGCGGTTTCCCAATCTCAGCTCACTGCAACCTCTACTTTCCAGGTTCAATGATTCTCCAGGCTCACCTTCCCAGGTAGCTGGAATAACAGGTGCACATCACTACGCCCAGCTAATTTTTGTATTTTTACTAGAAAGGAGGTTTTGCCACGTTAGCAAGACTGGTCTCGAACTCGTGACCCCATGATCCACCTGCCTCAGCCTCCCAAAGTGCTGGGATTACAGGTGTGAGCTACTGCACCCAGCCAGAAGATAGAAAATTTTAAAAATATAGATGGACAGCAATAGTTCACAAATACGTGAATACCACAAAAACAATTTTTTCTTTTCTTTTTTCCTTTTTTTTTTTTTTTTTTTGAGATGGAATTTTGCTCTTGTCACCCAGGGTGGAGTGCAATGACACGATATTGGCTCACTGCAACCTCTGCTTCCTGGGTTCAAGCGATTCTCCTGCCTCAGCCTCCTGAGTAGCTAGGATTACAGACACCCACCACCACTGCCAGCTAATTTTTGTATTTTTAGCAGAGATGGGGTTTCACTATGTTGGCCAGGCTGGTCTCAACCCCCTAACCTCAGGTGATCCACCCTCCTCAACCTCCCAAAGTGCTGGGATTACAGGTGTGAGCCACCATGTCCCACCAAAAACTATTTTTTTATTCAAAGAGCTCAGAAAATCGAGAAAGAATACATTTTGGAAACAAATGAATACATAAACAGACACACTTTTGTGAAAATTGTAAATACTAATAAGAAAATACAAATCCGGCCAGGTATGGTGGTTCATGCCTATAATTCCACCACTTTGGGAGGCCAAGGCGGTCAGATCACTTGAAGTCAGGAGTTTGAGACCAGTCTGGCCAACATGGCCAGACCCTGTCTCCCTACAAGTAGAAAAAATAATTGGGCATGGTGACGCGCACCTCTTGTCCCAGATACTAGGAAGGCTGTGGCACGAGAATAGCTTGAACCTGGGAGGTGGAGGTTGCAGTGAGCCAAGATTCCACCATCGTACTTCAGCCTGGATGACAGAGTGAGATTCTGTCAAAAAAAAAAAAAAAAAAAAAAAAAAAAAAAAAAAAAAAAATACAATAATCCAATAAGTTTCCAGAGAGTAAACAAAAGACATCTATTAAAAATTAAAAATTATAGTGAACATTGGCCTTTTAAAATAATAGTAATGTCAGAGTATAATGAAGGACTATCTATATAGTTTTGAAGGACAATAAACTGAACTTAGAAATTTATAAAACATTCAAGCAACTAACTAAATGCTATCCAAATAGGAAACGCTTATGAGCAAGAAACCAAGAAAACGTATACTAGTATCCAAATAATTAGTGATGATGTGGGCATACTACGATTATATGTATTAAGAAAGTATCCTTCAAATGAAAGGGCACATGCAAATAATAATAGTAGTCTTATAGATAGCTTTTATGAGTCTTATTTGCAGACTTTCTTGTGAATATAGGAGACCTCAGTGAAAATTTTGCAGTCTTATAAGCCTTTATTTGGAAAAAGAGATAAGTTGGTTGTGGCGGGGGCAGTGATGTGATTCTTTAATCTTGAATCATCACACAAGAACAGACAGAATAATTAGTGTAATAAATCAAAACTCTAAAGATAACATCTCCAATAAAACCATATGTGAGTATCTCATGAATGTCTGTATCAAATGGGGAGGAGCCAAGTTAGTAGTAAAGTCATGTTCAAATTGAGAGGATGCAGAAGACGGGATTATGATGACCCTGTGAGCCATATATCATTGATAAGCACCCACTTCTCCAATGGTGGAATTTCATTTATGAATTGAAGTTCAGCAGCCAAAACCGTATCAGTCCAATTAGCAAGGGACTTCACAGGCTTACAATTATAGATGAGGGCAACGAGACCCCAAGAAGACTGAAAACATTGAGGGAGTCTTGATCTGAAATCTGTAAAATCAGACCAGTCCAAGCTTACTTCCTACAAGGCTCACAATGAAATGACATGAGTGGAATGCAAATTAAGCATGGCTTAGAATTTAAGACAAAGGAAAAAAAGAATTGTAATTCAATGGATAAATGCTTGAGGGGATAGACACTCCTTTCTTCATGATGTGTTTATTTCATTTTGTATGACTGCATCAAAACATCTCATGTATCCAATACGTATATATGCCTACTATGTACCCACAATTTTTTTAAGTTTAAAGTGAAGGAGAGAAGGGAAGCAGATCTCAGTTTTGAGTAGGCACTTAATTTACTTCTTGGTAACAACAAAACAGAGAGACTTCAAACTATGAAGTTAGAAATGCTCTGTTTGTTCGCCGCAACCACTTACACTGGTACCTCTTCCTAAAAGTAGAAGAAAACACTACTTTAATTAACACAAACACCAGAAAACAGTTGAAGTCAATTATCATGTAAAATTATTTTTTAAAGAATGAAAATCAACAAAATAACTTGATACGAAGACATGCTAAAGTATATGCCAACAAAGCAGATGGTAATAATTCAAAAAGTGGATTGAAACACATAAAAACAGGAAGATACATTGGTTCATATACACTAGTTGCAACTCATACATCACTTTGGAGGATACCATGAAACCAACACTTTATTCTGAATACTAGTAAATAAAGGGAAATAGTCATACATTTATCCTTACTATACACAAGTAACATTATATAGTGAAATAAGCAGTTCATAAAATAGCATTTATGCGTACCATATGTCAAACATTTTATTTTCCTATTTTTAAATTTTATTTCTTAATAAAAATGATTTCATGATGCTCTAAATTGTTTTCCCACTGCCCTAATAAGTAACCTGAGATTGAAAATGCTACATTTATCCCAACTCTTAAAATTTATAA
The DNA here is from genome assembly GCF_001698545.2 of Rhinopithecus bieti. Classification (NCBI taxonomy): domain Eukaryota; kingdom Metazoa; phylum Chordata; class Mammalia; order Primates; family Cercopithecidae; genus Rhinopithecus; species Rhinopithecus bieti. Next base: position 158,478 of record NW_016824041.1, on the reverse strand, counting down.
ATATTCAAATGTGATTTAATAATTTATGTACATTTAGTCAAAATAATTTGAAAATATTTAGAGGTAGTAGAATATGGATTTGTCTAAATAGTTTAAAAATAAATAAAATAAATTAGGTCTGTTTCTGGAGATTTTAATACTTCAAAGAAATATAGATGGGAAAGGGAATTACAATAAAGGCAAGAGTTCCTGGATTGCAAAATAAGAAAAAAAATAGAACATTAAAATAATTAATTCACCAGTAACACAATAAATCTGTGAAGATTCCACCAAATATGACATTTAGAAATGTAAAGTAAAACAGTAATCAACATGTCTTTTAGCAATTATTTTGAAAACAGTGCATCTTTATTATAAGCAAAATGAAGAATACTTAGAAAATAAACTGTCAAAGTGAAACAAGACAATAAGAAGCAGAACAAACTAATCTAGGTAAAACAAATGGAAAATGATCAACTACTAAAATGCCAAAACAAGCATTTATAACCATATGAGAAATGTTTTAAACTACCAAGAAAGTTTTTATTATACAAATCTGATCCTAAATAAAAAGAAAGATGAAATGTCTTCCAAATACAGCACTAATCCTAAAGCCTGATGATGACGGCAGTAAAATAAAATTTACAGTTTAATGGTCTTTAGAAATGGAAAACATAATACAACAGACTGAACTTAGATCAGAGTAAACAGCAGTCACAATTACTTTAATGAAAACTTTACCACAGGAACGTGCAACTGGTATAAGTGAAATCTTAAACATAATATTATATGTCAATATGACTAGTAAAGGTAAACTTATAATTTTACCAATGTCATGTAACAAGCAATTAATCTATTTCATTAATGAAATTTAATCTTATCATTTATGCTTAATTCATTCATTAGAAGTGAGTCACAAAGTTCAACCCACACTCAAAGGAATGGAATTACACAAGAGTGTGAATACCAGGAGGCAAGAATCATTGGGGGTTAATTTAGAGGCTGCTTACTTCTCTCTCTCCTTTTATCCCCTCAGTGAGTGGTGACTGCCCAGGCAATGCCATCCCTGGATTCCTGTACTATTGCTCAGCTTCAGTTATATTTTATGTTTTTTAAATTCAAACCATTTGAGTTATCAAAACAGGAGGGTGTGATCTATGTCCTGGTTCACCCTGAATGACAGAACAGAACATTGTATTTATGCATAGGGGTTTCATGAAATATCTTTTATTTTTTTTTATTTTTATTTTTTTCTGAGACGGAGTCTCTCTCTGTCGCCCAGCCTGGAGTGCAGTGGCAGGATCTCAGCTCACTGCAAGCTCCGCCTCCCGGGTTTACGCCATTCTCCTGCCTCAGCCTTCCGAGTAGCTGGGACTACAGGCGCCCGCCACCTCGCCCGGCTAGTTTCTTGTATTTTTTAGTAGAGACGGGGTTTCACCGTGTTCGCCAGGATGGTCTTGATCTCCTGACCTCGTGATCCGCCCGTCTCGGCCTCCCAAAGTGCTGGGATTACAGGCTTGAGCCACCGTGCCCGGCCTGAAATATCTTATATACTATTAAATATAAGTACACAATTTTGTGACAATTAGCCTATAAAATCAAGATGTTCACAGGCTGTTTTTAGGTTTATAAGTTCATTTCACTTAACTAGCACATTTACCATTTTGTCATTATGATTAGCAGGTGTTTCATCAATTGTAGGAGCTATTCATTTTATTAAAACAATTATTAATATAAAACCACCAGGCATGCATTTTTTTCTGTTCACTAGCTGCTAATTCATACATTGTGAACTTTTTACATATCAAATAATATTTATTTAATCTTATTCAAAAGAAGGGTACTATTTCATTTAATAGATGTGGTAAATTTCATTTCTGTGATAACTGTGGAAGACAAATTGCTAGGTCAGAGAATACTATGGTATTTAGAGCCAAATTTCTCTGAAGAAAAGTTTTTCTAATATATATTTCCACAAGATGAGTGTAAGAATGATTGTTTTCAGATATCCTTGATGGTATTATGAACTGTCGTTCTTTAAGATTTGTCAATTTGATATTTAAATTTCTTCCTGTTATTTTAGCGGGACATGTAAACTTCTTCCTACTATTTTAGCAGGACATATAAACATATAAATAGCCTCTCTGAAAATTGTCAAAAATGTGTGATTGTTATGAAATTGAACAATTTTTCGGAGAGGCGATTTATATGTTTTAGATGTTAGTAAATTATTTATAGTACTTAAAATATTACGGATTTGTAAAAGTGCTTATTAATTTTCTTATTGATTTCTAAAAGTCCTTTATTTATTAAAGACATTACCCATCGCCTATTTTGGTAACACTTTCCCCTGAGTTTTCCGTTATCTTTCCTTGATCTTCTGAATGTCTTTATCAAAATATATTTGAAATTTTCCAAGTTCAAGTATGTTAATTGGTCAGGTATATCATATCGTTATATCTTTATTTCAAGCTTAACAACCCTATACCTTCCTAAAATTATATAAATATTCACTTACATATTTTTTTCTAGGCTGTTATAATTTAGTACAAGAATTTAAGCCTTTGAGTTTGCTTTATATTTAGTTAAAATCAACACCAAATACCTTGTTGCTGTTGTCAGAGACTTTTGAGTTTTTATAAACACTTCATTTTCCCTTATCACCCTTTCCCACATCTGTTAAAGCTCAGATGTGCCCAAATCTTCAGTCTTCTCTTTCTTTACACCACCGAATAGAGATGATGTCAATCTAAGAAGATGATGTGAAATAACCTTTTGAAAGGTGTGAATTTTTAGCATGGATGATAAAGAAACCTTTTTTGTGCTAAGCTACAGAAATGCCTTTGTTGATTATTACCAATACAAAACCTATTCTGTTTTCTGACTAATGTAGGTAGCAAACCAATCATAAGGCAATTTAAAGTGAGTCTCTCTAAATGTTAACATAAGGAAATGGGGATCGGTTTTCACATTTTTTTTAGGAAGGCAAAACATATGGCTGACTAATCAAAACTCTGCATGCTACTAATAAATGTAAATGAATGTCACGCTTTCCTCTAAAGCAAATTGCCGAGTGACACCTTAAGGAACATTAAGATTAATTTTAAAAGTTTGTCAATCAACTCTATAAATATTCATTTAGCAAAACAACATGATCACCTGTTATTGGCACTCTACTGGGTCTTAAATTCATAACTTGCAGTTGAAGTCAGTTCATACATTAACTTTGCTTAAGGTATAGTTTTTCTCTTGAAAGTTTGTGTTCTTTTCCTGTTACAGGTAGTGAAGCATACACAACTCATCTGAGAGCCTTGGTTCCAGCTAAGTCTAAGGAGAGCCTTGGTTTAGGCTAAGTCTAATTATCACAGAGAAAATCCTTTTCAGCTCTTTCAGAGAAACACGAAAATAAGATTCAAGTTTGCCACTGGAAACATGAAAATATGTAGAAGACTGAGTAGAGTTCGCTCAGGAAGAGCTCTGAGGTTAATTGTGAAGTATAGCTATTAGGTGGATTATTCTGTGTGATTAGCTGTTGCTGATGTCAGTGAACACAATAAGTGATGTGTTCAACTGATGGAACAACAACAACAACAAAACGGAAAACTTCACGCCAATATCCTTGATGAATATCAATAAAAAAATCCTCAACAAAATACTTGCAAGCCAAATCCAGCAACACATCAAAAAGCTAATCCACCTTGATCAAGTAGGCTTCATTCCTGGGATACAAGGTTGGTTTAACACACTAAAATCAATCAATGTGATGTACCACATAAACAAAACTAAAGACAAAAACCACATGATTTTCTCAATAGATGCAGGAAAGGCTTTTGATAAAATTCAACATCCTTCATGTTAAAAACCCTCAATAAACTAGATGTTGAATGAACATACCTCAAAATAATAAGAGCCATCTATGACAAACCCATAGCCAGCATTATACTGAGTGGGCAAAAGCTAGAAGCATTCCCCTCGAAAACCAGCACAAGAAAAGGATGGCCTCTCTCACCACTTCTGTTCAACATATTATTGGAAGTCCTAGCCAGAGAAGTCTGCAAGAGAAAGAAATAAAAGCATCCAAATAGGAAGAAAGGAAGTCAAGCTATCTCGGTTTGTGGATGACATTATTCTACATCTTAAAAACACCATAGTCTGAACCTAAAAGCTCCTTCAGCTGATAAACAACTTCATCAAAGTTGCAGGACACAAAATCAACGTATAAAAAGCACTAGGATTCCTATATACCAACAACAACCAAACTGAGAGCCAAAGCAGAAAGAGCCAAGCAGTAACGTGCACAATTGCCACACACAAAAAATAACCTAGAAATATAGCTAACGAGAGAGGTGAAACATCTCTACGATAAGAACTACAAAACACAGATAAAAGAAAACAGAGAAGAAACAAAAAAAAATTAAAAATGTCATGCATATGGATATGAAGATTCAATATCATTGAAAGCAATTTACAGATTAAATGCTATTCCTGTCAAACTACCAATGGCATTCTTCACAGAACTAGGAAAATTATTTTAAAATATTTAGGAGACAGAACATTCAGTGTTTGGTTTTCTCTTCTTGTGTTACTTTGCTGAGAATGATGGTTTCCAGTTTCATCCATGTCCCTGCAAAGGACGTGAATTCATCCTTTTTTATGGCTGCATAGTATTCCATGGTGTATATGTGCCACATTTTCTTTTTCCAGTCTTTCATTGATGGATATTTGGGTTGGTTCCAAGACTTCGCTATTGTGAACAGTGCCGCAATAAACATATGTATGTATGTGTCTTTATAGCAGCATGATTTATAATCCTTTGGGTGTATATCCAGTAATGGGATTGATGGGTAAATTGGTATTTCTAGTTCTAGATCCTTGAGGAATCACCACACTGTCTTCCACAATGGTTGCACAAATTTACACTCCCACCAACAGTGTAAAAGTGATCCCATTTCTCCACATCCTCTCCAGCATCTGTTGTTTCCTGACATTTTAGTGATCACCATTCTAACTGACACGAGATGGTATCTCATTGTGATTTTGATTTGCATTTCTCTAATGACCAGTGATGGTGAGCATTTTTTTTTCATTGGTTTGTTGGCTGCATAAGTGTCTTCTTTTGAGAAGTGTCTGTTCATATCCTTCACCATTTTTTGATGAGGATGTTTGATTTTTTTTTCTCGGAAATTTATTTAGGTTCTTTGTAGATTCTGGATATTAACCCTTTTTCATATGGATAGATTGCAAAAATTTTTCTCCCATTCTGTAGGTTGCCTGTGTTCTCTCATGATAGTTTCTTTTGCTGTATAGAAGCTCTTCAGTTTAATTAGATCCTATTTGTCAATTTTGGCTTTTGTTGCCATTGTTTTTGGTGTTTTATTCATGAAGTCTTTGCCCATCCCTATGTCCTGAATGGTATTGCCTAGGTTTTCCTCTAGGGTTTTTACGGCTTTAGGTCTTACATTTAAATCTTTAATCCATCTCGAGTTAATTTTTGTATAAGGTGTAAGGAAGGGATCCAGTTTCAGTTTTCTGCATATGGCTAGCCAGTTTTACCAACACCATTTATTAAATAGAGAATCCTTTCCCCATTGCTTCTTTTTGTCATGTTTGTCAAAGATCAAATGGTTGTAGATGTGTGCCATTATTTCTGAGGCCTCTGATCTGACCCATTGGTCTATATCTCTGTTTTGGTACCAGTACCATGCTGTTTTGGTTACTGTAGGTTTATAGTATATTTTGAAGTCAGGTAGCATGATGCCTCCAGCTTTGTTCTTTTTGCATAGGATTGTCTTCACTATACAGGCTCTTTTTGGGTTCCATATGAATGATAAAGTAGTTTTTTCCAATTCTGTGAAGAAAGTGAATGGTAGCTTGATGGGTATAGCACTGAATCTATAAATTACTTTGGACAATATGGCCGTTTTCAAGATATTGATTCTTCTTATCCATGAGCATGGAATGTTCTTCCATTTGTTTGTGTCCTCTTTTATTTCCTTGAGCAGTGGTTTGTAGTGCTCCTTGAAGAGGTCTTTCACATCCCTTGTAAGTTGGATTCCTAGGTATTTTATTCTCTTTGTAGCAATTGTGAATGGTAGTTCACTCATGAATTGGCTCTGTGTTTGTCTGTTTATTGGTGTATAGGAATGCTTGTGATTTTTGCACATTGATTTTGTATCCTGAGGCTTTGGTGAAGTTGTTAATCAGCTTAAGAAGATTTTGGGCTGAGACGATGGGATTTTCTAAAAACACAATCATGTCATCTGCAAATGGAGACAATTTGACTTCCTCTTTTCCTAATTGAATACCCTTTATTTCTTTCTCTTATCTGATTGCCCTGGCCAGAACTTCCAATACTTTGTTGAATAGGAGTGCTAAGAGGGGACATCCTTGTTTTGTGCTGGTTTTCAAAAGGAATGCTTCCAGTTTTTGCACATTCAGTGTGATATTGGCTGAGGGTCTGTCAAAAATAGCTCTTATTATTTTGATATACATTCCATCAATACCTAGTTTATTGAGAGTTTTTAGCATGAAGGACTGTTGAATTTTGTTGAAGGCCTTATCTGCATCTATTGAAATAACCAAGTGGTTTTTGTCATTGTTTCTGTTTATCTGATGGGTTACATTTATTGATTTGCATATGCTGAACCAGCCTTGCATCCCAGGGATGAAGCCAAATTCATCGTGGTGGATAAGCTTTTTGATATGCTGCCGGATTCAGTTTGCCAGTATTTTATTGAGGATTTTCACATCAGTGTCCATCAAGGATATTGGCCTAAACTTTTCTTTTTCTGTTGTTGTGTCTCTGTCAGGTTTTGGTATTAGGATGATGCTGGCCTCATGAATTAGGAGGATTCCCTCTTTTTCTATTGTTTGGAATAGTTTCAGAAAGAATAGTGCCAGCTCCTCTTTGTACCTCCTGTAGAATTCAGCTGTGAATCCATCTGGTCCTGGACTTTTTTTGGTTGGTAGGCTATGAATTATTGCCTCAGTTTCAGAACATGTTATTGGTCTATTCAGAGATTCGACTTCTTCCTGGTTTAGTCTTGGGAGAGTGCATGGTTCCAGGAATATATTCATTTCTTATAGATTTTCTAATTTGTTTGTGTAGAGGTGTTTATAATATTCTCTGATGGTAGTTTGTATTTCTGTGGGGTTGGTGGTGATATCCCCTTTGTCATTTTCTATTGCGTCTATTTGATTCTTCTCTCTTTTCTTCTTTATTAGTCTGGCTAGTGGTCTATCTATTTTGTTGATCTTTTCAAAAAACTAGCTTTTGGATTCATTGATTTTGAAGGGTTTTTTGTGTCTCTGTCTCTTTCAGTTCTGCCTGATCTTAGTTATTTCTTGTCTTCTGCTAGCTTTTGAATTTGTTTGCACTTGTTTCTCTAGTTTTTTAAATTGTGATGTTAGGGTGACGATTTTAGATCTTTCCTGCTTTTCTTGTGGGCTTTNTCATTTCTTATAGATTTTCTAATTTGTTTGTGTAGAGGTGTTTATAATATTCTCTGATGGTAGTTTGTATTTCTGTGGGGTTGGTGGTGATATCCCCTTTGTCATTTTCTATTGCGTCTATTTGATTCTTCTCTCTTTTCTTCTTTATTAGTCTGGCTAGTGGTCTATCTATTTTGTTGATCTTTTCAAAAAACTAGCTTTTGGATTCATTGATTTTGAAGGGTTTTTTGTGTCTCTGTCTCTTTCAGTTCTGCCTGATCTTAGTTATTTCTTGTCTTCTGCTAGCTTTTGAATTTGTTTGCACTTGTTTCTCTAGTTTTTTAAATTGTGATGTTAGGGTGACGATTTTAGATCTTTCCTGCTTTTTCTTGTGGGCTTTTAGTGCTATAAATTTCCCTCTACATATTGCTTTAAATGTGTCCCATAGATTCTGGTACATTGTGTCTTTGTTCTCATTGGTTACAAAGAACATCTTTATTTCTGTCTTCATTTCATTATTTACTCAGTAGTCATTAAGGAGTAGGCTGTTCAGTTTCCATGTAGTTGTGAGGTGTTGAATGAGTTTCTTAATCCTGAGTTTTAATTTGATTTTGCTGTGGTCTGAGAGACTGTTTGTTGTGATTTCTGTTCTTTTACATTCACTCGGGAGTGTTTTACTTCTAATTATGTGGTCAATTTTAGAGTAAGTGTGAGGTGGTGCTAAGAAGAAAGTATATACTGTTGATTTAGAATGGAGAGTTCTGTAGATGTCTATTAGATCTTCTTGGTGCAGAGCTGAGTTCAAGTCCTGGATATCCTTGTTAAGTTTCAGTCTCATTGATCTGTGTAATATTGACTGTGGGGTGTTAAAGTCTCCCACTATTATTGTTTGGGACTCTAAGTCTCTTTGTAGGTCTAAGAACTTGCTTTATGAACCTGGGTGCTCATGTATTGGGTCCATATATATTTAGGATAGTCAGTTATTCTTGTTGCTTTGATCCCTTTATCATTATTTAATGTCCTTCTTTGTTTCTTTTGAACTTTGTTGTTTTAAAGTCTGTTTTATAAGAGACTAGGATTGCAACACTTGCTTTTTTTTTTTTTAATTGGTAAATCTTCCTCCTTCCCTTTATTTTGAGCCTATGTGTGTCTTTCCACATGAGATGATTCTCCTGAATACAGCACAGCAATGGATCTTAACTCTTTATCCAGTTTGCCAGTCTGTGTCTTTTAATTGGGGCATTTTGCCCATTTGCATTTAAAGTTAATATTGTTATGTGTGATTCTGATCCTGTCATTATGATGCTAGTTCATTATTTTGCCCATTTATTTATGAAGTTTCTTCATAGCATCAATGGTCTTTACAATTTGCCATATTTTTGCAGTGGCTGGTTCTGGTTGTTTCTTTCCAGTTTTAGTGCTTCCTTCTGGAGCTGTTGTAAGACAGGCCTGGTAGTGACAAAAGGTCTCAGCATTTGCTTGTCTGTAAAGGATTTTATTCTCTTTCACTTATGAAGCTTAGTTTGGATGGATATGAAATTCTGGGTTGAACAATGAGAACACATGGACCCAGCGAGTGGAACATTATATACCGGGGCTGCAGGATTGATAGCATTAGGAGAAATACCTAATGTAAATGACGAGTTGATGGGTGTAGCAAACCAACATGTTACATATATATTACGTAACAAACCTGCACGTCGTGCACATGTACCCCAGAACTTAAAGTATAATAAAAAATAAAAATAAAAAAGTATATTTACAAAACAAAAAAAAGCCCAAATAGCAAAGGCAATCCTAATCAAAAAGAAAAAAAGTGGAGGAATCATGTTACCTGACTTCAAACCATACCACAAGGCTGCTGTGACCAAAATAGCATGGTACTGGAGCAAATATGTGTAATATGGATCAATGAAACAAAATAGAGAGTCCAGAAATAAGGCTGCACGTGTATGACCATCTAATTTTTGACAAAGCTGACAAAAACAAGCAATAAGGAAATGACTCCCTATTCAATAAATGGTGCTGGGATAACTGGCTAGCCAGATGCAGAAGATTGAAGCTGGACTCCTTCCTTACACCACATACAAAAATCAACTCAAGATTGATTAAAGACTTAAATGTAAAACCCCAAACTATAAAAACCCTAGAAGACAACCTAAGCAATACCATCCTGGACATAGGAAAGGGCAAAAATTTCATGACAGAGAACCCAAAAGCAATTGCAACAAAAGCAAAAATTAACAAATGGTAACTGATTAAACTGAAGAGCTGCACAGCAAGAAAAACTATTCACAGAGTAAACAGGCAACCTAGAGAATGGGAGAAAATATTTGAAAACTATTCATCTGACAAAGGTCTAATATCCAGCATCTATAAGGAACTTAAATGTATAAGAGAAGAACAAACCACCCCATTAAAAAGTGGGCAAAGGACATGCACAGACACTTCTCAAAAGAAGACATAAATGCACTTCACAAAAGGGACATATGAAAAAAGCTCAATATCACTGATTATTAGAGAAATGCAAATCAAAACCACAATGAGATATGATTTCACACTAGTCAAAATGGCTACTAAAACATCAAAAATAACAGATGCTGGAGAGGTTGTGGAGAAAAGGAAACCCTTATGCACTGTTGCTAAGAGTGTAAATTAGTTCTACCATTGTGGGCAGCAGTCTGGTGATTCCTCAAAGAGCTAAAAGCAAAACTACCATTTGACCCAGCAATCCCATTACTGGGTATACACCTAGAGGAATATAAAGCATTCTACCATAAAGACACACACATGCAAATGTTCACTGCAGCACTGTTCACAATAGCAAAGTCATGGAATCAACACAAATGCCCATAAATGACAACCTGGATGAAGAAAATGTGTTACACATACAACATAGTATATATATTTTTTCTTTTTTTATTATACTTTAAGTTCTGGGATACAAGTACAGAATGTGCAGATTTGTTTCATAGGTATACACGTGCCATGGTGGTTTGCTGCACCCGTCAACTTGTCATCTACATTAGGTATTTCTCCTAATGCTATCTATCCCCAAGCCCCCCACCCCCTGACAGGCCCCAGTGTGTGATTATTCCCCTCCTTGCATCCATGTGTTTTCATTGTTCAACTCCCACTTATGAGTGAGAGCATGTGGTGTTTGGTTTTCTGTTCTTGTGTTAGTTTGCTGAAAAGGATAGTTCCAGCTTCATCCATGTCCCTGCAGAGAACATGAACTCATCCTTTTTATGGCTGTTTAGTATTCCATGATGTATGGAATACTATCTCGTTCTTAGCAAACTCATACAGGAAGAGAAAACCAAATACAACAATGTTCTCACTTATAGGTGGGAGCTAAATGATAAGAACTTAAGAATACAAAGAAGGAAACAAGAAACACTGATGTCTACTAGAAAGAGGAGGGTGGGAGGATGGAGAGAGCAGAAAAGATAACTATTGAGTACTAAGCCTAGTACCTAAGTAATGTAATACCATGTACAAAAAACCCACGTGACATGTGTTTATCAATGTAAAAATCCTTTACATGTACCACCAAACCTAAAATAATTTTTTTAAATCATATGTGTGTTTTTATACATGTGTGTATATATATATGTTTATACTAACTATACACACACACAAACACACACAATAAACCCAACAATATATTGATGATATTTTTGTTTAAAGAGTCAATAATCTGTTGGAGAGATTTAAGAACGGAATTCTGTATGTTAATTTCATATCTTTATCATATTTTGTGTTTTGCATTTCTTTGTGTAGATCTATCATTCTCTTTACTATTTTTCAGCTTCTGCTTGAAGGAATTTCATTAACATTTCCTTTAGTGCTGGTCTGCAGACGGTGAATTCCTTCAGCTTTTGTATTTCTGAACATGGCTTTATTTTGCCTTTGATATTGAAAGATATAGGTGTAGCATTCTAGTCTGACTTTATTTTTATTTTGGAGCTTCCATAATGTTGCCCTGGTTTCTTCTTACTTGCATTGTCTCTGACCAAATCGGCCAACAACTTTGTCTTTATTATAATATATGTAACATGTATTTTCTCTGGCTGCTGTTAAAATTCTTCTTTTTATCCTTGATTTTGAACAGTTTAATTGTGATGTTCTTTAATGTAATTTTCTTAATATTTCTTGTGCTTGGAATTTTTTAAGTTTCTTAAATCTGTGGATTTATAATTTTCATCAAATTTGGAAATGTTTGACTATTATCTCTTCATTTTTCTTCCCTCACTGATGTTCTAACTGTCCTTTCACACCCTCAAGAAAGAGATAATGACTGGATTTATCTCTTCCAGGATGTTCATTTATAGGGCTGAACGGTGTAGGAGAACGGGGCAATTGTGTGGAGTCTAGTGTCCTCTCTCATTCTCTCTTTCTTTCTCTCTCTCAGTTTCTCTTTGTTTTTCTGTCTCTTGTGTGGTATGGTGTTCTCATCCATTGGTGGTCATTTAATGAAAAGCCTGAAATTTGGATTCGAAAAATATTTGCTTGTGTCTTGAGCATAAATTACATAAACCAACCAAGCATCATCGCTGTTTCATTTTAGGAGTTACTGCCACCTATTTTAAACAGTATAGTGGTTTGATTTCCAGTTTAACATTGTCTCTCATGTGTATAACTCTACTGGGAACCTTATGTGTAATATATAAGCTGCATTTGAGAATTCTTAGGTATTCCAGAAGAATACTAGTGAAATTCAATCAACATCCCAGGGGGAAGGTAAAGCATAAGAAGAAAATAAGGGAGCATAAAAGAGCACATTAAACTTGAAACACTGAATTTACATTTTATGCACAAGAAAAGGAATATGTTGGGGACTGTTTGAAATGAAATTAAAGAGTTATTGAGAAAGTATGCATTTTATCCACAACATAATACAGAACTATTTAAAATAGTATCATAACAATGTTATAGTATTCAGATGAGAAATAATAAGAATAATAAAGGCAGTAGCAGTGAAAATAGAAGAGGCAGTATTTGAGAATAGAAATATTAATGACATAACGTTTATGAGATTGGTTGGAGTAGACAGTAAGAGAGAAAAAAGGTCTGGAGTACTGCTCAACTTATTGGCTTGCACATCTGGGTATGTTGATACCGTTGATGATCAGGTCTGGGAAAAAAATGTTAAGCAACATTTGTGAGTGCTTCAGAGTCATATGAGTTTATATAGAGTCATGCACAATTTATGATGTGCTAGTTAGAACATCCATTTTCTCCCACTTAAGAAAACATAATGTAAGTGAGTAAGATGATTTTTATTCTAAGAATGGACTTGAATCTTCTCTAAATAATTTTTAATTTTAGTACTTTATTAGTAACAAATTATTTGTGACATTTCTTGCAGCTTCTGGAAACAAAACAACATGTTACTTTACCACCAAATTAAAGTTATAATCTCCTCACTTGTCTCCTTACCTCCAGCCTAACCTGATTTAGGACTGTCTTCTATTATGGCCATACTTATCCTAAAAGTTCCCATGACATTGCATCTTTCAGTTAGATTTCTCAGACTATTGATTAAAATAAAAACCTCATATCTTAACATACACATTTCTTTAATGTGATTCTTAATCTATTATTACAGCCTCATTTTAAGTGTCTCCCTCTTGCTGTGTGACACTTCCAAGATATTGCATATCCTTTGCAACTCTGTACCTTTGCAGATGCTGTCCCTTTTGACTGGAATAACTCATTCTACTCTTTCAGCTGCTCATGGCCTTAAAAATGCCTACTCATTTCTCAACTTTCAGCTCAAATACCACCCCTCCAATAACATCATCAACTTCCTTAACAAGAGTGAACTGCTCTGCAACAAACTTTGGCCACATCTCTGCAATATCACCTCTTAAAATGTGTTTAATTTATTAAAATATGCAATGGCACAGTTTATTTTATCTGTTTCTGTCTTGTGGTTAAAAAGTTCTCAAAAACACAGTGTGTCATTCATCGTTGTAATTCAGTCCTTAACACATTGTCACATTCAACATAGACCCAACGAACTATTGAGCGGATGAAATTTTAAAAAATCAGTGGTTGTGTTTTTTTCCAATCTTCTATATATATTTGGCACTTTTGGCTACACCATATATGAATTACTGAATAAGACATTTTAAGGTTCCCAGTTACAATTATTGATTCATTCTGTTTACTTTTAGTTCTGTCAATTTTTGGATTTTGACACTGATTTTAAGTGTATACATATTTGGATTGCTCTATTTTCTGAAGGAATTGCCTTTTTATGGTTTTGAAATATGCTTCCTTATCTTAAATTGTACCTCATATGATAGGAACATAAATTTTATGACATGAGTTACCATTGGATAAATTTTCTATGTATTTAGTTTCCATAAATTTTCCCCATAAATGTACTTTATATTTAAAATGATTCTCTTATAAACTTCTTGTAGTTAGGACTTAATTTTTGTCTAGTTTGACATTTTTGCCTTTTAATTTGAGTGTTTATTCTTTATACATGTAACACAATTAACAGTAAGGTTAATTTTGTTTACCATCTTGCTATTTGGTTTGTTTTGCTTTGGTTCTTTATCCCACACTGCTAATTTATTGATTAATCTATGTATTTTGGTATAAAATTTTATCTCTCCTATTGGCCTTTTAGATATATCTCTCTTATATGTGAAATAAATTTATGTAAAGATGTGTCATCCTTCTTTATAAAAGTGAATATAAATATCTTTGCTGTGCTTGATATCGTAAACAATTTCTTGCCCACAGCGTTCTTTTGCTAGTAAACATGTTTTCCCAAATTGCTCATTAATGTCTTTCTCCAAAGAATTGAAAATCATGTTTTCCTTAAAAAGCCTGCAAAACTGCAAACCCATAAGCCCATCTACTGATAATTGTAATTTATTCATGATAACTTGTTTACTAGCACTGCAATAAGGAAGTGGCTACCTTGACCAAAAGAGATAAGTACTCCAAAAGTTATAAACAATTTACATAACCCATGATTTAATGTATGAGATAACTTTGGGTGTAACTAATTAGAGCTGGATGATACAACTGTGAGTCAATAGACTAGGAGGGATTTTGGCTGCCCAAGCACTCCAGTCAGCATATAAGCCCATGGTCCAGAACATGTTGAACATCAATTGGGCATGAATTCCCTGGGTGTCTCTCAAGCGTACTACATTGTTTGATGATCTAATACGTACCAACCACAAGGAAGCTGCAACTCCCAGTGCAGATGACGGTAATCCATCTGTAAGCAGACATCACCAGACAGACCAACTGTGGGCAAGTAACAGACAGTAAAGGTAGTCAGAGAGCCTGCCAGAAAAGGCAGCATGTGCATTCTTGTCCTTCCCCTTTTTTTTCTTGTAATTGACAGCTTATTGAAGAATTTATTTAAACTTAGTGGTTTTCAGTTCAATCTTTCTCGGTATGCTTTCTTAGAGATATTTTGAAACCAAGGTTCAATTTTGAACTTCAAGTGATATTACTTAGCATGAAACAACCTTGTTTCTACTGAGTAATATCAGTATATTTTATAGATGGATATTATATTGAGTAATATCTTCTTTTCTTTAAAATTTTGTAAACAATTGCTCTAGCAATTGTAATATGTGTCCTGAAGTTGTGCTTATCCTAGAATTAGTATTTTACCACTGCACATATAAGACACTCCTATTTATTCTTTCCAATCTTTATGTTGCTATGGTAAATACACTTCTATCTATTTTATGAACACCATAATACATTTTTATTATTGTTGGTTCAACTGCTCTTCTTGAAAATCCAAGTTTATAGAGGTCTAATTTACATACAATAAGAGGAACCATCCGTTTTTTATTAAAGCTGTTAAGAATATAAAATAATTAGTCATTTATATTTACTCACATACGTACAATTGCTGGTAGTTTTCCTTTATTCCCTTAGATCTAAATTTCCATCTGGTATCATTTTCTTCAACCTGAGGAATTCCCCTAGCATTTTTTTTTTTTTTTTAGTACTGGTCTGCCAGTGACAAAATCAGCCTTCACAAGTTAAAACTGTATTTATATTACACACGTTTTGAAGGATAG
This sequence comes from Rhinopithecus bieti, assembly GCF_001698545.2. NCBI lineage: Eukaryota > Metazoa > Chordata > Mammalia > Primates > Cercopithecidae > Rhinopithecus > Rhinopithecus bieti. Next base: position 142,996 of record NW_016824041.1, on the reverse strand, counting down.
TTTCACTGAATATGGAATTCTAGTTTTTAGCTTCCTTAAGAAAAAAATAACTTTAAAAATGTAACTCCACTCTCTTCTGGCTTGTCTTGCTTTTGATGAGAAGGTAACTCTCATTTTTTTGCATTGTTCATCATATTGTAATATTTCTTTGTCTTTTAGCTTCTTTTTAAACCTTTCTTGTTCTTTGCTTTTTGGAAATTTGACTATAATGTGCCTAGTTATGGTTTTCTTTCAATTTTTTAATTCTTTTTCTTTAATATATATATTTTTTCATTATTATACTTTAAGTTCTAGGGTACATGTGCATAACGTGCAGGTTTGTTACATATGTATACTTGTGCCATGTTGGTGTGCTGCACCCATCAACTCGTCAGCACCCATCAACTCATCATTTACATCAGGTATAAATCCCAATGCAATCGCCCCCTCCCCCTTCCCCATAATAGGCCCCGGTGTGTGATGTTCCCCTTCCCCAGTCCAAGTGATCTCATTGTTCAGTTCCCACCTATGAGTGAGAACATGCAGTGTTTGGTTTTCTGTTCTTGCGATAGTTTGCTGAGAATGATGGTTTCCAGCTGCATCCATGTCCCTACAAAGGACGCAAACTCATCCTTCTTTATGGCTGCATAGTATTCCATGGTGTATATGTGCCACATTTTCTTAATCCAGTCTGTCACTGATGGACGTTTGGGTAATTTCAAGTCTTTGCTATTGTGAATAGTGCCGCAATGAACATACGTGTGCATGTGTCTTTATAGCAGCATGATTTATAATCCTTTGGATATATACTCAGTAATGGGATGGCTAGGTCATATGGTACTTCTAGTTCTAGATCCTTGAGGAATCGCCATACTGTTTTCCATAATAGTTGAACTGGTTTACAATCCCACCAACAGTGTAAAATTGTTCCTATTTCTCTACATCCTCTCCAGCATCTGTTGTTTCCTGACTTTTTAATGATTGCCATTCTAACTGGTGTGAGATGGTATCTCATTGTGGTTTTGATTTGCACTTCATTGAACTTTTTGAATCTGTGATTACTACTTTTTATCAAAATTGTAGCATTTCTATTAGTTTTTCAAATATACATATTTTCCCTACACCCAATCAAACAACACATATTCTAAATATCTTGATAGCATCCTATAGGTCATGGTACTCTGTCCTCAGGCAATCTCTTCAGCATCCATAAACCTAACTAGTGTCTATATTTTCTTGTGGCAAATACATTGCATTTTAATGTAGTTATTGCAAAATTTTCTTATTTTCACTGCTGTGTAAGCTCATTGATGGTAAATGATTGTATTTTTTTCTTTTACTGAAAGTTATTTTTAAACTGCTAGTACTTTAGAAGTTCATTTGAATAAATGTAAGCATTTTGAGGCTGAAAAAAACACAAAATTTTATACCATAGTATTTATTTTCAGAAAAAAACTAAGCAGGTAGAATCAAATGAAATTATTTCATAATAAATTTAGAAAATGTATGTCAAAATTATCTTCTGAATTATACACAAATGAAAATGGCAACTACTAATACACTATTTTCTAAACCATATATAATAGAGGCTCAGGGAGATTTCCCCTCAAAGGAGACTGTAAATAATGGGGATTTTTCTCAGACTAATCACATTTGCCACGGTGATCGATGGTTTATACTCTCATGTCAGATCAACTCTTCATAGGATTAAAAGGTTTACTGAAAATACAGTCATTTATTGCCCACCAGTCATGGGCCTCAGAATTCACCACCTGGAATTTGTTCCAAGTTATACAACTTGACATGAACCTTAAGATGTATTAAAGTGCCTGTCAGAGGTTTGCCACTGTGAGTAAGTGCACTATTAGGGTGTAAAGATAGCGACAGTGATTTATTGGTAGGAAATCAACCTGGGAAATATTCCCTTTTTCACTTCTTGTCTTTGATTTTTGAGTTTTCTTGGTAGCATCAACAACAGATTTTTTAACATGTAGTTACCACATGTAATATTTAAAAAATAACATACCTTGCCAAAAGATCTAAATTATTTTTCTACATTTATCCATAATACAGTAAATTCAACATATTTAATAAGTGGTGGTTTGCATTTATTCTGTAAATTGTAGTATTACATTCGAATCTTACAAATATTCAGGATTTTTTTTTTTTT